>NC_035448.2:33478492-33583492 GCF_002127325.2 Helianthus annuus | reverse complement strand
TATATATATATATATATATATATATATATATATATATATATATATATATATATATATATATATATATATATATATATATATATATATAGGATTAGGTTCAAACGTGAACAAAATCCCAAGAGTGAACTGCGTGAACTGATCTGGGCCCTTGATTTTTATGATCTTGAGATTTTTAGTGAATGGAAAGATGGTAATTATTTGGTTATTTGTTACTATTTAATTAAGTGAATAAGGGTATATGTGTAATTTACTTTTTAACTTGATTGCATAAATCCCGTTTATCTCCGCATTTAGGTTTCAAAATCCCACAAAAATCTCTCTCTCACATATCATCGACATAAAGAAAAGCAGAGGAGACCATCGATCCCTAAACAAAAAACGAACCCTAAATCGATCCTCGCCGTCCGCCTCCCACCGCCACCACCAGCTCTCGTCGTCGCCCTTCCATCCTATCGACATCAAACATCACCGCTCCTTCGACGATTATTCTCCTTCCGATTTGGTACTCAATCGATTTTCACTCACACACAATAATCAATCAGGTACAACGATTACCTTGGTGGATGAGTCTGGAACAGAGTTCAAGACAAAGTATTTGAAGGCGAGGCATGTCTTAAGTGGCGGTTGGAAGGGATTTTCATTTGCTCAAAAGTTACTACCGGGTGATATTCTGTTCTTTCATCTAGTTGGAAGCTGCAAGCTACAAGTAATTATGGGGGGTGTTTGGATATATGTGTGATTTGAGTGTGATTATATGATATTAAGTATTCACAATCGGTGTTTTGTAGGTGCATATAGTAAGAAGATATAGAATAGAAGTTGTAGAAGCCGCTGTTTGTCTATTGGAAATGCATCCTCAGGTTAAAAAAATCGGGCTTTAACCTCTGGTAACTAACTATATCAACAGTTAAACACTTTCGGTAATCCCTTCTTGATTTGGCAACTAACTTCTGATGATAATCTTATTTTAGAAAAACAGAAGCATGAAAAAGTAAAAGTAAAGGTAAAAGGTAAGAGGGCAAAGAGATACCCAAAGAAGCGTGTAATGGGACCACCAATTTGGTGTTTCGCCCAAATGGATACCAATGAAGATGGTGACCGATGTGATGATACTAGCAACCCCTTCAGTTCTAATGTTGTTGAAGGTAATTAATCATTTGCTGGCACTGAAGAGCCAGCTGCGTATGGAGAACTGATTTCAATTGCTGGACTTAATCCAAGTGTTAATGGGAAGTTGAGTTTAACCATTGCAGATATTCTTCAAACAAAACTGTGGTTGAACGTTCAGGTGATTATTGGTTTCTAACTTATATAACTGCATAAAGTTGCTAACTGTTTACTTGTATGTGGAATGCGTTGTATGTTCGAAGATAGGCAACGGGATTGGGTTGGCACATGATTGGGTGTACACTTGTGAATTATGCAAAGTATTAGTTGCTGAGTTTTTTTGTTCAATTTTTTGATTTTGCTCTTTTTTAATGCGATGTACACATGTGTATTCTGATTTGCTCTGGTTTAATGCGATGTACACATGTGTATTTTGATTTTGCTCTGCTTTTACTGCGATGTATACATGTGTATTCTGATTTTGCTCTGTTTTTAATGCGATGTACACATGTGTATTCTGATTTTAACGCGATGTACACATGTGTATTGCGTCTATTTTTGTGATATATTAAATTTTTTTGTGTATTGAATGTGTAAGGTTGTTGATGTACACTTGTGAATTATGCAAAGTATTAGTTGCTGAGTTTTTTGTGCTATTATAGGAGATGTCGTTAATGAGAAAAGTGGAGATGGAAGGTCGATAAGGATGATTCACGTATGAGGTCGATAAGGATGATTTCACATATGTTTGTTTGCTTGGTCGATAAGGATGATTCAGCGTACAACGTGGCGAATAGTTGTAAAAGATTATGTTTTTTGTTTTTTCGATTATGTTGGGTTTATTGTTTTTACGAAACTGGAACTTGTAATTATATGTTTTTTTGTTTGGTTTGGAAAACATTATGGAACTTGTAATTTGTTAAATATAAAATAGTTTTACAGGTATTGTTTCTATGTATGTATTATGTAGCTAATTACACACATGTACGACGCTAAGTACACATTTGTACTGTTCTATTTATATCCAAGTACACATGTGTATACCGTTGAAATATGAAGGTTACGTGGATCTTAAAATCAAAATTTGAATTCTGGTGATGAAATCTGAAATAAAAATTAAAATTGAAATCTTGTGATTTGTTATTTGTTTTGATAATTATCTTATTAATAAATAAAACATAATGTGGATAATGAATTTAAAATATGAAAGATGTAACTTAATTCAATTATTAAAATAATGATTTAAATCTAATTTTATATATAATTACAATCCTACCCTTAACAACTAAAAAGGAAATCAAGGGTCAAGATATGTTCACGCAGTTTGTCACACCCCCAAAATCCACACGCGGAGTATCACCGCAGGAGTGTGACATGACCAGGATCAAGCCACCAATCATATTGAACGATATAGTAAAGTAAATGAATGTCCAACCACACAATATAATTTGTTTTCAAAAACAGTTTAACAAATCTAAGTTATCAGCGGAAGCAAATAGTTCAAAACCCAAATCATAAATTAAAAGTGTTTAAGTTCATCATGAACACTCAATGTCCTTGCTCCACAACGACCCTTCCCCATGCAAGCTCCTGCTAAACCTAGTGACCTGCAAAGCATGCAGTAACGAGTCAACAACAAAGTTGAGCGAGTTCACAGTTGGTTGTCCATTTTAGAGTTGTTCCAAAAACATAGTTTAATTCTGAACCGGCTATCTAGCCGTGGGGGTTACCCCATAGTTCAAAAACGTTTATTAGTTAATCCATTTTTACTTCGGCCATTCCAGCCGTGGGGGCTACCCCATGCTCTCAATCTTCGGCTATCCAGCCCGGCACTCCGGCCGTGGGGGCTACCCCATGTTTAAACTACCAGACTCGTTACCATATCGACTACTAACGTTCGTCATGTTTATGTGCCCTCGTCAATGTCTATCATCATTGACGTGCCTAGTCCATTAGTGTCACGGCCCTAGCCCCGGTGTGACCCGGTCAAGAGCCGCGGACTAGGAACCCCGTGGTTTTTAATTTAGGCGACAGCGGAAGTCTTTAATTCAGGATCTTTTAATACTAAAAATGCCCGTTTACTTTATTACATAATTTAGGGATAAAACCCTGTAATTTACAATAAAGGGATTTCACTGGGATATCTTTATTTTACAAAACACGTTTCTTTATTTATATATATTGAGCCACTTCCTTAAACTTGTAGTGCTTCACGGCACTTTTCCTGGATCACAACAGATCACCTGAAACATGTTTGAAAATGGTTTTGTCAGTGGGGAAATACTGAGTGAATCATTCTTTTTGTCTAAAACAATACTTTTTGTTATAATTTACATTATTAAGAGCGATTACAATGTTTCTACATGTCAACCATATACCCACGGTATTTGTCACTCGACCACTCATTGGCTATCTCGTTGTCCAATGGTGTCTGTGACTATGGTCATATCACCCCTTGGCTATCTCGTTGTCCAATGGTGATGGATAACAAGTAATGTATACAAAACCCCACATACCGGCTGTAATGAAGACTACAAAGACTTAATCCCTGTAATTATAACTTTGAAAACAAACATGATTTTGAAAGCAAGTTTGGTAAAAAGAGAATGACTCACATTGCAGATTTATGCAGGCGGAGTTTTGTCTATTGATTAGCCTGTTTAACCTAATTTAAATAACAATGCACACGAACTGGGTTAGTAACTAATACAGCATTTACGACAATTCACGAGATTAAACCCTCACAACAAATGACAAAGTGCGACACTTAAACATCCATCGAATTAACGACGAATGACAAAGTATAAACCCAATTTGAGCAGCACTTAAACATTCGTTGCATAGTTTCAATCGATCGGACCTTGAATCGTAATAGCGATCGAGTTATTACCCTGTTAATGGCGACAGCGTTTAGTGATTCGTGTGTGTTTGTAGTAATTAAACGATATCTCAGCGTATAATTGGAAGTTGATCGTTGAACCAACATCACAGTGTAAGTTATAATTGGAAGTTGATCGTTGAACCAACATCACAGTGTAAGTGCCACACCCCTCTATATATACTGAAAATTTGGTTCCCCCGCGTGTCGCGACAGGGACACCTGATCCTGTCGCGTGTCGCGACAGGTTCACTTTTAGCATAGGGTGGCCACATTCATGGGTAGCTCAGCTGAGTTGGTTGTTTGACTAAATTCATTTCCTACAGCAAACTGTTTAGATAATCGTCAGCTAGGGTTTACCCCCCTTGAGTTTTAGGGGCCCTGATCCTGATTCTGATTGTTCTGAAAATTTTAGGGTTTATACAGGATTACTTGGGTTTCTCAATTAGGGTTTCCTTATTGGACAATTAACATAATAAGTAATAATTTTAGTGAGAGTTGTTACATCCTCCCCTCCTTAATAAAAATCTCGTCCTCGAGATTTACTTGAATAGATGAGGATATTTTCGCTTCATTTCTGATTCTAGCTCCCAAGTGTATTCTGGTCCTCTCTTTGAATCCCACTTGATTTTGACTAACACTAGTCGTTTGTGTTTAAGAAACTTGATCTTTCTATCCTCTATCTGTAGTGGTTTTTCCACAAATTTCAACTTTTCATTTACCTTTATATCTTGAAGAGGTACTACCAGGGATTCGTCAGATAGACACTTCTTGAGGTTGGATACATGAAATACGTCATGTACTCCAGTTAATTCTTCTGGTAGTTGTAAACGATAGGCAACTGGTCCTATTCGTTGGATTACTGGGAATGGTCCTACGTATCTTGGACTCAGCTTTCCTTTCTTACCGAACCGTACTACTCAATTCCAAGGAGAAACTTTCAAAAGTACTTTGTCTCCGACTTGAAACTCTAGCGGCTTGCGGTGATTGTCTGCATAGCTTTTCTGACGATCTCGAGCCGTTTTCAGTCTTTCTTTGATTTGCGTGATCTTGTCAGTGGTTTCTTCTACAATTTTAGGACCTGATAACTGACTTTCTCCTATTTCTGCCCAACAAACTGGAGTTCTATACTTACGTCCATACAGTGCTTCAAATGGGGCAGCTTCAATGCTTGAATGATAACTATTGTTATAGGAGAATTCAATTAATGGTAAGTGGTTATCCCAGTTATCACCAAAATCAATTACACATGCTTGGAGCATGTCTTCCAGAGTTTGTATTGTCCTTTCACTTTGTTCGTCTGTTTGTGGATGATAGGCAGTACTTAAATTTAGTCGAGTTCCCATTGCTTCCTGAAAACTAATCTAGAAATGGGAAGTGAAACGACTATCCCTATCTGATACAATGGAAAGCGGAACTCCATGTAAGGATACTACTTCGTCTACATACAACTTGGCTAACCTTTCCATGCTAAAGGTTTCTTTCATGGGTAGAAAATGAGCTGATTTGGTTAATCGATCTACAATTACCCAAATTGCATCATTACCTTTTCTAGTTTTGGGTAACTTAGTAACAAAATCCATTGTTATGAGTTCCCATTTCCATACAGGCATTTCTAATTGTTGTAGTAGTCCCGAAGGTTTCTGGTGTTCTACTTTTACTTGCAAACAAGTAAGACACCTAGATACATATGTAGCTATGTCCTTTTTCATACCTATCCACCAGAAATTATTTCTTAAATCTTATTGTTACCGGGATGCATGGTATACCTAGATTTATGAGCTTCTTCTAGAATCTTATCTCTTAATTCTCCCTGCTTAGGTACCCAGATTCTTTTATGGTGGAATCTCCAAATTCCATCATTTCCTTGCTCTAACTCTTTTATTCGTCCTTTCATTCCTTCAGCATCGTCTTCGATTGCTGTTTCTTGAACTTTCTTCAGTTGTTCCATTAAATCTAATTGCAGATTTAATCTAAGAGCACGGACTTGCTTTTGCTTTTCATGATACTTACGACTTAGAGCATCAGCGACTATGTTTGCTTTTCCTTCGTGATTATGAATATCACAGTCATAATCACTTAGGATTTCCATACATCTTCTTTGCCTCATGTTCAATTCTTTTTGCCCAAATATATACCTTAGACTTTTGTGATCCGTATAGACAGTAAACCTACTTCCATACAGATAATGCCTCCAAATCTTAAGGGCAAAAATTATGGCTCCTAATTCTAAGTCATGAGTCGTATAATTCTGCTCGTGCTTCTTCAATTGTCTTGAGGCATATGCAATTACCTTTTTGCGTTGCATTAATACACATCCTAATCCTAGTTTAGAAGCATCCCAGTAGACTTCAAAATCTTCCGTTCCTTCTGGAAGGGCTAGAATTGGAGCGTTTGTTAGCTTTTGCTTCAGAATCTTAAAATCCTCTTCTTGCCTGGGTCCCCATTCAAACTTAACTGCTTTACAGGTTAGCTTAGTCAAAGGTACAGCTATCTTAGAAAAATCCTTAATAAATCGTCTATAGTATCCAGCTAAGCCTAAAAAGCTTCTAATTTCCATAGCTGTTTGCGGAACCTTCCATTTGGTGATTGCTTCTATTTTAGAAGGATCTACGTGAATACCTTCGTGATTCACCATATGCCCTAAAAATTGCACTTCTTGTAGCCAGAATTCACACTTCGAAAATTTGGCGTAAAGCTTTTCCTTTCTTAACAAAGTTAAGAGTACATGCAGGTGCTCACAATGTTCTTCCTGACTTTTGGAATAAATATGTATATCGTCGATAAAAACAATTACGAATTTATCCAAGTATGGTTTACAAATCCGATTCATCATGTCCATGAATGCTGCAGGAGCATTTGTTAGTCCGAAGGGCATGACTGTAAACTCATAATGACCATACCTAGTTCTGAAAGTAGTTTTAGGTATGTCTTCTTCTTGTACTTTCAACTGATGATATCCGGAGCGTAAGTCTATCTTAGAAAAATACCTAGCTCCCTGGAGTTGATAAAAAAGATCGTCAATCCTAGGTAATGGGTATCGAGTCTTAATTGTAACCTTATTTATTTCCCTATAATCAATACACATTCTCATCGATCCATCTTTCTTTTTCACAAACAACACTGGTGCTCCCCAAGGGGACGAACTAGGTTGTATAAATCCTTTGCTTAGTAATTCATCTAATTGCTTTTTCAATTCTAGCATTTCAGTGGGTGCTAGCCGGTAAGGTGCTTTGGCTATTGGTGTAGTTCCAGGAATTAGATGAATCCTAAACTCTACTTCCCTATCGGGTGGTAATCCAGGTAATTCTTCTGGGAATACGTCGGAGTATTCTGAGAGTACCGGGATTTCCTTAAGTTCCTTACTTTTTGTGTTAATGATTACTGAAATCATGTACACTACTTCTTGTTTTCTTGAATAACTAGCCAACTTCATTACTGAAATGAATTTCAGTGGCTTTCGAGGTTTATCTCATGTGATTGAAATTACTTTTCCTGTAGGTGTATGGATTTCTATGGAATTTTTGTCACAGAGAATTCTAGCATGGTTGGCCACTAACCAATCCATTCCTAATACCACATCGGATCCGGCTAACTTCATAGGTAACAGGTTTGCAGAAAACTTATGGCCTAAGAGTTCTATCTTTCCTTCTCGCAAAACCTTATCTATGCTAACAGAATTTCCATCTGCCGTTTCGACTGTAAAAATCTGCCTAAGATTGGTCAAAGGTTAATTAAGAGCTTGGCAAAATGAAGTATTAATAAAACTTTGGTTTGCACCAGAGTCAAATAATACTTTTGCATACACGTTGTGAACTAGAAACGTACCATCTATCACATCGGGAATGAGTTCTGCTTCTTGAGTGGTCAGCTGGAATGCTCTAGCATTCTTTTTAGTAGTTTCGTCAGTTGTCTTAGCTTTATTGTCTGCTGGTTTGACCAGTTTGGGACATTCGGTTCTGAAATGCCCAGTTTCTCCACAATTATAGCAGATCCTGGTCTTTTTCCTACAATCTTCCTCACAATGTCCTATAGCTTTGCAAAAGTTACAGGTTTCATTGCATTTTCCAAAATGTTTCTTTCTGCAATTCCTGCAGAAAGGCGGAGTGGAAGGTTGTCCGATTCCCCTCTTCTTGAACTTGTTATTATTACCTATACGAAATCCTTGGGTAATTTTCTGAGCCAATTCCTTTTTCCGGTTTTCTTCTCTTGTACGTACCAGTTCGTCAGTTAGGGTGTTAGCTAATTCTACCGCATCGTCTATAGTGCGAGGTCTTGCAGCTTTAACGATATTACGGATTTCGCCAATCAATCCCCAAACATAACGGGAAATAAGCACCGGTTCTGGCGAAGCCAGGGTTGGTACCTAATAGCGCTATTTAACTAATGACCCGTTCGCCATTGGCCTCGGCGATTAAGTCGATATAAAAGGAGTGACTTCGTTGATAGAGTTCTAATCTAGTAAATCTAAATCCGTCCCAACAGGACGAGGAATTTACATTCCTGTACACGTCGCAACAGGACGAGGAATCCCTATTCCTTAACCCATTCCCAATCCCACCGGGAAATTACCATGCTTTGTAGAAATGTGTAAACTCACCTTAAGTTAGCTCGGAAGATAAGTGAAAGGTCAATCGAGCTGGTTGAGGCTAACCACGTCCTAACATGCTTACCACATAAGTCAGGTCTTGGTTCAAGTAGTGCACGTAAGTTTACAGAGAACTAACAAGTCAAGAACACGTAATGATCTTGGCACACACATTGAACATGTTAAGCAAATCAGTTAAACAAACCCAAAGTTCAACTTGTGCGATCCAAATGGTTTTGGCCAAACCATTTGTGCGATTCATTAATGAAGCCTAACTAAACACCCCGACCCAACATGTTGTGCGTTCAGCACAACCTTGTGCGATCCAACATAAACCCGACCCACACAATTAAGAAGCCCAACAACATACACGGCCCAAACAATTCCCAGTTTAATGATCTTGTGCGATCCTAGTGAACTTGTGCGATTGAGTTGGGCCACACGGCCCAATAACGTAACAACTCAAACAACTGTGTGTGGCCCAAGGCATGTGCGATCAGCACAGTCTTGTGCGATCAACAAGTCTTATGCGATCATGCATATCCTAGTTGTACCCTGTGCCCTAATCCGTTGCACTCTAGCTTGTGCGACTGTATTGTGCGATCCATCCCTTGTGCGATCAAGGGTGGATCTTGTGCGATCCCACAAGCTTGTGCGGTTGACTTGAGTGTTTGGAAACTTTATGAAATCAGTTATAAGATCCCGTAATTTTAGCAAATCGGTTATACAAATTTATATTTTTACTCAATCTATACTAACAGGTTCCAATCATGCATTGATTCGATCAAAACAAGATTGTCACAACTAATTCACATAAACCCTAATTAATCATAGCAATTTGAAAATAATTTGAGGTATTGTAAAACAGTTGATAAAAAGAGAATGGCTCACAGTATAAGCATGCAGTATTGATTTAACAAGCTTCTTGATTCTACTCCTTCTGATAATTAAGCATATACTTTATTGTTTTGGATCTTCTGATGATTAAGCATCCATTTTGATTGTAAAGGTGTAGTTGGGAGTATTTGGATGGTTAAACATATGGTTTAACAGAATGGAATACGTATTTGTGTAAAACCATATCAAACCTAACGATGATCACGAGATTCGAACTTTAATGAATTTCACAAAGTATAGTCTTATTCAGACAGTACTTTGGCATCCATTTATTGAACTCACAAAGTATAGCACTTTGGATTCCGTTTACCGAAATTCACAAAGTATAACACTTTGGCATTCGTTATTTGGTTCTTGAATCGATCGGACAGAATATCGCTTTGGTGATTATTGGTTAAAACACCAACGTATAGAGAGAAGAATAGAAGAAATGAACAAAGGAAAATGAATCCTAAGCTTCCTATTTATAGGTAAGGTAGATTCATTCCTTAGCTAGAAAGTTTCCTTAACTATTAAGTTTCCTTAACTATTAAGTTCCCTTAACTATTAAGTTTCCTTAACTATTAAGTAACTTATCCATTTAACCATTTAACTAAGTAACTTACTTAGCTGTTTTAATTAATCTTACTTAGCTTAATTAATCTTGCTTAAGTTAATTAATCTTGATTAATTTAACTAATCTTGATTAACTGATTAATTAATCATACTTAACTTAATTAACGGATTAATTAATCTACTCAGCTAACTTAACTGCTAAGTTTATTTAACTATTATGTTTACTTAGCTATTAAGTATTCTAGCAATTCCTTGCTTATGAGTTCTAATTTCTAGATACAACAGAACTCGTATTAGTGTATTAACTCAATTCAACTTTAACGACAATCACGAGATAGAAACCCTCACAATGAATGACAAAGTGCGATACTTAAACATCCATCGAATTCATGACGAATGACAAAGTATAACCCGAGTTTGAGCAGCACTTAAACATCCATCGGATAGTCTTAATCGATCGGATAAAGTATCGTACCAGTGATTAGAGTTATTACCCTAATAACGAGCAGAGTTTCGGGTTTTTAGGGGTGTTGTGTAAAGAAACGGAGATACGAGAGAGTAAGTTCGTCGAAATTCGATCGAACTGGTGCAGGAATTCAAGTCCCACACTGCTGCTTATATACCAAATTTTGGCACCCCCCGCGAGTCGCGGAAGGAACCGGGGTAACCCCCCGCGTATCGTGGCGAGGGTCGGCCCGGCCTAGCCCTGCCACATGTCCTGTATAGGTTTGACACGTGGCGCCTCGTCGTGACACGTGTCCTTGGCCGCTTTTTCGTCCAATCATGCGTTTTTCCTCGATTTTCGTGCCGATACTTATCGCGTATATTCGGGTCTTGATCCTAAATGATGCGTTTTCTAATTGCGAGTCTAATAAGACTATTTTCATGCGATTTGGTTTATTGGACTCCAAGATTCCTTACCTGTTAAATTTTCCAGATTGAATCTACAAGTTTCATCGCGAGCACATCTGGTTTTGATCACAAGTTATCGTTGGGAGTATTTTTGAGGGTTGTTATATGTACCCCATTCCGTTTGCGGTAACGCATCAGCAAGCTTTTCAACCCATTCTGCTGGAGTTTTTGTAATCTTCAACTGTGACATGGTACGTATAAGATGACAATATCTTTCAATAAGAGTCTTTGTTGTTTCACCAGGCATGCACGTAAACAGTTCAAACTCCTTCTTCAACAAAGCTGCTTTACTTTGTAGCATCTCAGTACTTCCCTCAAATTTCTTTTTAAGAGCTTCCCAAATAGAATAAGCACTTTCATCATGTTGAAGCAACACAAATATATCCTCTTTAACAGCTTGTTGTAACAGATTGATCATCATTTTTTCTGCTTTATAATTCTCTCTTTCTAGCTCAGTGAACTCCGAAATGATTTTACCAACTCCCACTGAATTCTGTGGTCTCTCATACTGAGTTTCAATACTTTCCCATGCCTTTAGATGATTCGCCTGAACCCAATTCTCGAACCGTTTCTTCCATCCGTGATAATCCTCAATTCCCATAAGTTTCGGGGGTTTTTGCATTGTTCCGGTTTCAATCTCCATTGTCATGGTCTTAGTAATGTCGGATGGATTAGTCGGAGTTGTAGCAAACGCGTTGTAAAACTCAGTATCCATTTTTCAATGCACGTTGTTCAACCACAGGCACTTTGGAGCAGAATTAACCGATAATCAGCTTTGGAACAAAATCAGGGTTCTGAATTGACTTTTGAGCGAAATCAGGGACCTGTAGGGACTCTATAAGCGAAATCAGTGACTTGTATGGGCCTTATGAGCGAAATCAGTGACTTGTATGTGCCTTATGAACGAAATCAGTGACTTGTATGTGCCTTATGTGTGAAATCAGTGACTTGTATGTGCCTTATGAGCGAAATCAGTGACTTGTATGTACATAAGAGCGAAATCATATGGTTAAGGTGTCCTTAAAAGCGAAATCATATGGTCAAGGTGTCCTGAAAAGCGAAATCAGGGTTATGTAGTGTCCTTAAAAGCGAAATCAGGTCTCTTGAGTGTCCTTATGAGCGAAATCTGATGTATATTGGGGAGAAATCAAGAGTTGTTCGTATGAGCGAAATCAACTCGGGGGGTATTTTGTGTGACAACTGTGCTCTGTAATCTCTGTACGATGTAAAACAATGTTGATTATTAATAAAACAATGTGCTTTGGTGTTATTATATGTGTTTTGATGTATTATGTGTATATTTGTGTTTGGTGATTTGTGTAATTCGACTCGATTCCAATTTCAAGCTCTAAATCGCTTTCTGGAAGGTTATACGCGCTCTAATGCGTAAATATAACCAGTTTAATGCAACAAACACTCCGGAATAGTGAAATAGGCTTAACATACCTTAAATAACCTCCACATAACTTAGAAATAAGTTTTGGATGGTTCGGTGTGTTAAAATCAACCTTGTTCGATCGCAGGGACTAATTGTGTCAAATTGCGAGACTATACCGAATTGTATAGTAACGAACACTCCGGAACTTGATCATAAGTTAAACATACCCTAAACTTTATTGATCAATAGGGACTAAAAGCGTCAAAAAGTACACAAGTTTGCATTTTCGCGCATATCTTACGTTCTGATTATATCCGGACATCCAAAAATTTATGTAAGCATTAAAATATTTTATTTTAGTGTTTGGCACAATAAAATTCCATTCGTCGCTTAATTTGGATCGTTTTTGCGTTCGTTACGACTTCCGTCGTAATTAAGCGAATAATGCAACCGTACGACCAAACGAACCGACATCCGAGATATTTTTGAGCATGTTTCGAGTTCCCTATACTTTAACTTCATTTTGGAGCCTTGAAATGGGGTTAACGGGGCTTAAACATGCCAAAAATGAGCCAAAACGCAAGTTTCTAAGCTGCAGGGACTAAAACTGGCAATCTGTCAAACATCCTCAGGCGGGGCACGTGAGACTAAGCAAAATCTCACGCGGGGCGCGTGGCCTTGCCAGACAGAAAGTTCAGAATTGGCAATTTGGGCTGAATTCAGGGGTTTTAATGTAATATTTGCAATACCTGGAGCTGGTTTTTGACTCCCATTGTATTCTAATACCATTAACCCACATGTATGGCCAAGATTAATCCCTCAAAACACTTGGAATCATCCTATTGATCTCCATTTCCTACAAATAGCAAGCTTCCTCATTTTGGTTTCTCACACTTGATCTAAATTCAGCTCTAAGTTGGGGTGTTTACACTTCATACCTGAGCTATTTTAGATCAAACACCCTTCTTGGACCCTTGGTAAGTCCTCTCTTTGCTTGTTCTTGTATTTCTAGCATGAAGGTCAAACAAGTTTGACTTTCAGCTTTGACCAAGTCAATGGTCAACACAAAGTTCCGTTGAACTTTGTAACGTGAGCGTAATCACGATGGTTATAGTCCCTAGTGACTATACCTACTGATTACCACGTTATCTAGGCTCAGTGACGAGTCGTAGTTTCGGCCAAAATGCGTTTTCCCACGTATTTTGTAACCAAACTACTCTAGGATATCAAAACCGTTTGTTTTGATATCCAAACCTGTTTTCAAACTTAACTAAGCATGTTTCGACATGTTTAGCTCGTCACTTGTTAGTTTAGTGCTTATGTGGAGTCGTAAGTCAAGCGGACTAAACACCCGCTTAGACTTTTGAACACGACCCGTTTGGTCGATCGCTAGGATCCGACCAAACATGTTTAGTGACCATAGTAGCATAGGGAATAACCTTTCGAGGTTATACCTTATGGCCACTTAGGTTTAATTAGTCGCATGATAGGTAGTTATATGCCTTTAGTAAATTACCAAAATACCCTTTTCATACATAATTGGTAATTAAGCATATGTAACCTAAACTTTTACACATAGCTGATTATGTAACATAATTAAACATGTATGGGCATATAATACTTGTCATAGGACTAGTTAGACGTCTCGAACGCATTTTTGCGTGCACGACGCGTTAAAGTAGCGTAAGCTACCTTAATGGGTCGCGATGGGTCGAAAGCACTTAGGTTAGGTTCCGATTTAGGATGTAGGCTTTGTTAAACCATATCACATGAGTTCCAACACTCATTTGGTTTACAAGACCTCATTCTGTCCGATCTCCCGATTTAGGCGTCTATTGTTTAACTAGTGGTTCGATTACTAGGAGCTACTTGATTTCTCTGGTTTGCTCGAGTTTGTTGAAGTTCTATTTGATAGAGGACACTTTGCACTACATGTGAGTACATAGTCCCCTCTTTTACTGTTTTCAATTGTTTTGGGGTGATTCATATGTACAAAGCGAATTTCAAAGTTTAAACGATGATTTCAATAACGATTAAGGTGGTTTATACAAATCTAATAACGATTTCGATAAGGTGTGCACGAGTTGTTGGTTGTAATTACATAACGAATGACATTCATTAACATTGATCAAGCCGACCAGTATTAGGTTATGGTACCATAGGATCTGACAAATCCCGTTATTGCACTACACCCATGGTTATGTGTGGGAGTTGTGGGTAACGACTGAATCTGATGATTGCTAACTTACCCTTTGGAGGTTTGTTAATGCGAAAACGAGTTGAACAATAAACGAGTCACACAGGTTTGAATGTTATTAACGAGACGACCAAAAGTAGTTTCACTATTAAAATGAATACGATTTTAAGACGAGTTAAACGATTTGAAACGAGATACATGAGGTGAAATGAGTAAACGAATTAAACGATTGGTTTTGGGCAATGATTAGCTAATGGGACGGGTGTAGTATGATAGTATCATGGTAGATGCGCCGCTGGTACATCTTATATATATTTAAGTGCTTCTATCATATTACATTGCGTGTCATTATTTAGCTCACCGAGGAAAACGATTTTGAAACGATATCACACAACGATGTTTTTCTAAGAGATATAAACTATACGAGTTTTTACGAGATGTTTTACAAGTTGGTTTTCAAAGGCAAATGTTTTTGGGTTAAGAATCATGGCTACGAGGTTTTATAAACTATAACCCGCTTGATTTGAGTTGGTTAATTAAGTTGCAATATTATACTCTTTACAAAACAAAGTTTTTAATAAAGTATTGCAACACTTAAACTAGCCATGAATTCGACACTCCTATAAAACCTATGTACTCGCCAGCATTTCTTTGCTGACTAAGTTTTTACATATGTTTCAGGTGTTGATGCTTGAATGACTACTAGGGTGCATGCGTCACATAGGATCTGGACGAGGCCTTAGTGACTTAATAACTATGATAGACGATATAAAACATGTTTGCTCTATATGTTAAGACAATGTAATGTTAATATTATCAATAAAACGAAACACTTTTTGTATCCATGGTTGTGAAACAATAGCTTCTGTTGCAACACTCCCCGACGTTTCCGCCACGGTTTGTTGTCCTACGTGGTCGGGGTGTGACAGAAGAAGTTGGTATCAGAGCCAATGGTTATAGGGAATTAGGTTATTAGTAATGCTTTGACCTAGACTATAACTTTAGGACCCTAACACAAGTTTACTTGTGTTTAGAATTTAAAACAATACCGTCACCTGTCCTTAGGTGATAACCACAACGAGAACACAAATCCGAATCTGCTTCGAAAATTAATCATCCGTTCTAGGATGATTGGTTACTAGGTTTTGTACCCTTCCATTTTGATCCATATTTGGCTTAGTGCCTCTTGAATTTTCAAAATCTCGTTAAAGTTTGTGTTAAAATAATGAGAACACATGCAAACTGGAAGAGTGAATGCCTGTACCCTGAGTTTTCTGTCTAAGGCTAGAGTGTTCGTACAAATCCACATAATCGGACCAGTCACTCTTACCTGGGAACTCTTGGGGTGAGTGTTCACTTATAGGCGAGCATGTCTTCGCGATGCATTATTTTGATTCATTTACTTTGATTAGTCCTTGCGTGTCGTTTGTTTGTTCGAGGTAACGAACAAATGATCGCCTTCCTTGTGTTTTGTCGATACATCTTTTGCTTTTCCTAATCATCAACCTCACTCGCTTCTCATATTTCCTTGTTAGACAATGCCTCCACGACGTGAAGCACAGTCTTTCACCATTGAAGAAATCGCAGCCCTGGTCTCTCAGCAAGTGGCTGCTGTGCTTCCCGGTGTTGTAACTCAAGTTCACGAGATATACAACAATAACAATAATAACCACAACAATGCGCAGTGTAATTTCAAGAATTTCAATTCTGCTAAACCTCTAAAGTTTTCTGGGTCGCAAGGAGCAACTGCACTCCTACAGTGGTTCGAGAGTATCGAGAACACATTCAGGCATGTGCAGTGTCCAAATGAACGAAAGGTTGAATTTGCTTCAAGCGTGTTTGAGAAGCGAGCGCTTACCTGGTGGAATGGTATTATGCGCGATAGGGGTGCCGAAGTGGCATTGGCACAAACATGGGATGAGCTTCGGGCTCTCATGATGAGAGAGTTCTGTCCCCGTCACGAGATTCAAGCTTTGGAGCGAGAATTTGACGATTTAAAACAAGATGGGGCTGAGCACCGTGCGTACACGGACCGCTTTGAGGAACTCAGTCTATTGTGTCCCACCATGGTTACCCCACCAGATAAAGCAATCGAAAGATATATCAATGGTCTACCCGATTCTATGCTGGATATTGTGACCGCTGTTAAACCCACTACTCTTCGTCAAGCGATCGAGTTATCTGCTACCTTGACTGAATCCCAAGTCAGAAAGGGTAAACTCACCCGCAAGGGTGACAAGAAGAAATCATCTGATTCTGCGAAAGACAAGAAGAAGGGTAAGGGTAAAGAAGGTGAGTCGTCGAAGAAATCAAGGAAGCGAAAGGGTGCACATAACTTTGCTGTTACGACGCAGGCTGAACAGAACACACCGGCTCAACCTCCTGCGAAAAAGGCATATGCCGGTACTGCACCTCATTGTGCTCGCTGCAACGGTCATCATGTTGCACAACAAGCTTGTAGGCAATGCACGACGTGTGGTAGATTTGGGCATTTAGCCAATGTTTGTCGTTCAGGACAAAATCAGGTTGCCCAGGTTCAAGCTCCGGCACAAGGGAATGCTGCTAGATTCCCACCAGGTTCATGTTTTAATTGTGGAGAGTTTGGTCACTTCCGCAACAACTGTCCGAGGCTGGCGAATGCTAATGCGAATCCGAATGCGAACGTCAACGCCAATGTGAATCCTGCTCAAGGGCGAGCATACAATTTGAGTGAAAACGAAGCGAGGGCCGACAACGAGGTTGTCAATGGTACGTTTCTTGTTAATAATCAACCCGCATCTATTCTTTTTGATTCTGGTGCCGATCGAAGTTTTGTTTCGTTATCTTTCGAACCTTTGCTTGCGATACCTAGAACTAAATTAAGGAAACCTTTATCTGTCGAAGTTGCTACTGGTAAACCTCTTGTTCTCGATTCTGTTATTCGTGATTGTCAGTTGAACCTTGATAACCACCTTTTTCCTATTGACCTCACGCCAATGCGACTTGGAAGCTTCGACATTATCGTTGGAATGGATTGGTTAACCAAACACCACGCTGAGGTGGTTTGTTTTGATAAGATTGTTCGTATTCCTCTTCCGTCTGGTGATGTTTTGGAAGTTCGTGGCGAGAAGCCTTCAAGTGGATTGAAGCTTATGTCGTGTACGAAGGCCCAAAGATATTTAAGAAAGGGATATGTTGCTTTTCTAGCACATGTCACCGAGGAGAGAAGCAAAAGAAAGAGTATCCAGGATATTCCGATTGTTCGGGATTATCCAGAGGTGTTTCCCGATGAACTGCCTGGTTTGCCTCCAGTTCGTCAAGTTGAGTTTCATATCGACCTTGTACCTAATGCCAACCCGATTGCGAAAGCACCTTATCGTCTTGCACCGTTAGAGATGCAAGAGTTATCGAAACAGCTTCAAGAGTTATCTGATAAAGGATTCATCCGTCCGAGTTATTCACCTTGGGGAGCTCCTGTCCTCTTCGTGAAAAAGAAAGATGGGTCTTTTCGAATGTGTATCGATTATCGTGAGCTTAATAAGCTTACCATCAAGAATCGATATCCCCTACCTCGAATTGACGATCTCTTTGACCAGCTGCAAGGTGCTTCATGTTTTTCTAAGATCGATCTGTGTTCTGGGTATCATCAACTTCGTGTTCTCGAAGAAGATATTCCCAAAACTGCTTTCCGTACGAGATATGGGCATTACGAGTTCACAGTCATGCCTTTTGGCTTGACAAATGCTCCAGCTATCTTTATGGACTTGATGAATAGGGTCTGTAAACCTTATTTAGATAAGTTCATTATTGTGTTCAACGACGATATCCTCATTTATTCGAAGACTCGAGCCGATCACGAGCAACACCTTCGCTTAACGTTGGAACTCCTTAAGAAGGAACAACTTTTCGCTAAATTCTCCAAGTGCGAATTCTGGCTTAAAGAAGTTCAGTTTCTAGGACATATAGTCAACGAGCAGGGTATTCATGTGGATCCATCCAAGATTGCTGCTATTAAGGAGTGGAATACACCGACAACGCCGACAGAGATTCGATCTTTTCTAGGTCTTGCTGGATATTATCGTCGATTCATTTCTAATTTCTCGAAGATTGCGGTTCCACTCACAGCTTTGACTCAGAAGAATAAGCCTTTTGAGTGGGGACCCAAGCAAGAAGAAGCGTTCCAAACGCTGAAGCAGAAGTTATGTGATGCTCCTGTTCTATCTCTGCCCGAGGGAAACGATGATTTCGTTGTCTATTACGATGCATCCAACTTAGGCCTTGGTTGCATCCTCATGCAACGAGGTAAAGTTATTGCATATGCATCTCGACAGCTGAAAATCCACGAGAAGAACTACACGACTCATGATCTTGAGTTAGGAGCTGTGGTGTTCGCGCTTAAAATCTGGAGACACTACCTCTATGGAACGAAGTGTGTGGTTTTCACGGACCACAAAAGTCTCCAGCATATTCTTAATCAGAAAGAGCTGAACATGAGGCAACGACGTTGGGTTGAACTCTTGAACGATTACGATTGCGAGATTCGCTACCATCCTGGTAAGGCGAATGTCGTGGCCGATGCGCTTAGTCGAAAAGAGCGAGTCAAGCTTCACTCTGTCCAAGTTCTATCTGATATTCAATCTCGTGTTCTTCAAGCTCAGCAATTTTGTGTTTCACAGAATTTGATGGTTATGGAATTACCATATCAACTTGAGCTTAAACTCGAAGCAAAAAGCGATGGTTTGCTTTATTTCAAGGATCGTTTGTGGATTCCGAAACAAGACGATCTCCGCACCCTAGTGATGGACGAATCTCACAAGTCCCGATATTCTATCCATCCTGGTGCTGATAAAATGTACAAGGATCTTCGTACTAAGTTCTGGTGGCCTGGTATGAAGAAAGATGTTGCCTTGTACGTATCGAAATGCCTAACTTGTCTTAAAGTCAAGGCTGAACATCAACGACCTTCTGGTTTGCTTGTACAACCAGAGATACCGGTTTGGAAGTAGGAGAGCATTGCGATGGATCTCATCACTAAGCTACCGCGTACTTCTAAAGGTCACGATGCTATCTGGGTTGTTATCGATCGATTAACGAAGTCAGCTCATTTTCTCCCGATTCGCGAAGACCTATCTGCTGATAAACTTGCAAAGATTTATGTTGATGAGATTGTTTCACGACATGGTGTTCCTTTGGATATCATTTCTGATCGTGATGCTCGATTTTCATCTCATTTCTGGAAGACCATGCAATCTGCTATGGGAACCCAACTAAATCTAAGCACTGCTTATCATCCCCAAACAGATGGTCAATCTGAGAGGACGATTCAAACTTTGGAGGATATGCTTAGAGCATGCGTGATAGACTTTGGTGGTAATTGGGATTCTCATCTGCCGATGATCGAGTTCTCTTACAACAATAGTTATCATGCTAGCATCAAAATGGCACCATTCGAAGCTCTCTACGGTCGAAAATATCGTTCACCTGTCTGTTGGAATGAGACCGGTGAAGCTCAGCTTACTAGACCTGAGCTTGTTCTGGAAACAACGGACAAAATCAAGAAAATTCGCGATAATCTTGTGACAGCTAGAAGCCGTCAAAAGAGTTATGCGGATTTAGGACGCAGGCCCTTAGAATTTCAAGTCGGAGACCGTGTCCTACTCAAGGTTTCACCTTGGAAAGGAGTCGTGAGATTTGGAAAGAAAGGAAAACTTGCACCTCGATATGTGGGACCATTCAAGATCGTGGAAAGAATTGGGAAAGTTGCCTATCGACTAGAGCTACCTCCAGAGCTTGGAAATATTCATCCGACTTTTCACGTGTCCAATTTGCGAAAGTGTTTAGCTGACGCTGATCTTCACATACCTCTCGACGAGATCCGAATCGATGAAACAATGCACTTTGTCGAGAAACCCGTGGAGATAGTGGACCGTGCATTCAAGCAGTTGAAGAACAAACGGATTCATTTGGTTAAAGTTCGTTGGGAATCCAAACGTGGCCCAGAATTTACTTGGGAACGTAAGGATCAGATGTTAACCAAATATCCACATTTGTTTTCACAAGCTTCCTCTAGTTAAAATTTCGGGATAAAATTTCCCGAAGTAGGGGAGACTGTGACAACTGTGCTCTGTAATCTCTGTACGATGTAAAACAATGTTGATTATTAATAAAACAATGTGCTTTGGTGTTATTATATGTGTTTTGATGTATTATGTGTATATTTGTGTTTGGTGATTTGTGTAATTCGACTCGATTCCAATTTCAAGCTCTAAATCGCTTTCTGGAAGGTTATACACGCTCTAATGCGTAAAGATAACCAGTTTAATGCAACAAACACTCTGGAATAGTGAAATAGGCTTAACATACCTTAAATAACCTCCACATAAATTAGAAATAAGTTTTGGATGGTTCGGTGTGTTAAAATCAGCCTTGTTCGATCGTAGGGACTAATTGTGTCAAATTGCGAGGCTATACCGAATTGTATAGTAACGAACACTCCGGAACTTGATCATAAGTTAAACATACCCTAAATAACCGTTACATAGCTTAGAAATAGGCTTTGAGGGGTTCGGTATGCTAAAATAAACTTTATTGATCAATAGGGACTAAAAGCGTCAAAAAGTGCACAAGTTTGCATTTTCGCGCATATCTTACGTTCTGATTATATCCGGACATCCAAAAATTTATGTAAGCATTAAAATATTTTATTTTAGTGTTTGGCACAATAAAATTCCATTCGTCGCTTAATTTGGATTGTTTTTGCGTTCGTTACGACTTCCGTCGTAATTAAGCGAATAACGCAACCGTACGACCAAACGAACCGACATCCGAGATATTTTTGAGCATGTTTCGAGTTCCCTATACTTTAACTTCATTTTGGAGCCTTGAAATGGGGTTAACGGGGCTTAAACGTGCCAAAAATGAGCCAAAACGCAAGTTTCTAAGCTGCAGGGACTAAAACTGGCAATCTGTCAAACATCCTCAGGCGGGGCGCGTGAGACTAAGCAAAATCTCACGCGGGGCGCGTGGCCTTGCCAGACAGAAAGTTCAGAATTGGCAATTTGGGCTGAATTCAGGGGTTTTAATGTAATATTTGCAATACCTGGAGCTGGTTTTTGACTCCCATTGTATTCTAATACCATTAACCCACATGTATGGCCAAGATTAATCCCTCAAAACACTTGGAATCATCCTATTGATCTCCATTTCCTACAAATAGCAGGCTTCCTCATTTGGGTTTCTCACACTTGATCTAAATTCAGCTCTAAGTTGGGGTGTTTACACTTCATACCTGAGCTATTTTAGATCAAACACCCTTCTTGGACCCTTGGTAAGTCCTCTCTTTGCTTGTTCTTGTATTTCTAGCATGAAGGTCAAACAAGTTTGACTTTCAGCTTTGACCAAGTCAATGGTCAACACAAAGTTCCGTTGAACTTTGTAACGTGAGCGTAATCACGATGGTTATAGTCCCTAGTGACTATACCTACTGATTACAACGTTATCTAGGCTCAGTGACGAGTCGTAGTTTCGGCCAAAATGCGTTTTCCCACGTATTTTGTAACCAAACTACTCTAGGATATCAAAACCGTTTGTTTTGATATCCAAACCTGTTTTCAAACTTAACTAAACATGTTTCGACATGTTTAGCTCGTCACTTGTTAGTTTAGTGCTTATGTGGAGTCGTAAGTCAAGCGGACTAAACACCCGCTTAGACTTTCGAACACGACCCGTTTGGTCGATCGCTAGGATCCGACCAAACATGTTTAGTGACCATAGTAGCATAGGGAATAACCTTTCGAGGTTATACCTTATGGCCACTTAGGTTTAATTAGTCGCATGATAGGTAGTTATATGCCTTTAGTAAATTACCAAAATACCCTTTTCATACATAATTGGTAATTAAGCATATGTAACCTAAACTTTTACACATAGCTGATTATGTAACATAATTAAACATGTATGGGCATATAATACTTGTCATAGGACTAGTTAGACGTCTCGAACGCATTTTTGCGTGCACGACGCGTTAAAGTAGCGTAAGCTACCTTAATGGGTCGCGATGGGTCGAAAGCACTTAGGTTAGGTTCCGATTTAGGATGTAGGCTTTGTTAAACCATATCACATGAGTTCCAACACTCATTTGGTTTACAAGACCTCATTCTGTCCGATCTCCCGATTTAGGCGTCTATTGTTTAACTAGTGGTTCGATTACTAGGAGCTACTTGATTTCTCTGGTTTCTCGAGTTTGTTGAAGTTCTATTTGATAGAGGACACTTTGCACTACATGTGAGTACATAGTCTCCTCTTTTACTATTTTCAATTGTTTTGGGGTGATTCATATGTACAAAGCGAATTTCAAAGTTTAAACGATGATTTCAATAACGATTAAGGTGGTTTATACAAATCTAATAACGATTTCGATAAGGTGTACACGACTTGTTGGTTGTAATTACATAACGAGTGACATTCATTAACATTGATCAAGTCGACCAGTATTAGGTTATGGTACCATAGGATCTGACAAATCCCGTTATTTCACTACACCCATGGTTATGTGTGGGAGTTGTGGGTAACGACTGAATCTGATGATTGTTAACTTACCCTTTGGAGGTTTGTTAATGCGAAAACGAGTTGAACAATAAACGAGTCACACAGGTTTGAATGTTATTAACGAGACGACCAAAAGTAGTTTCACTATTAAAATGAATACAATTTTAAGACGAGTTAAACGATTTGAAACGAGATACACGAGGTGAAACGAGTAAACGAATTAAACGATTGGTTTTGGGCAATGATTAGCTAATGGGACGGGTGTAGTATGACAGTATCATGGTAGATGCGCCGCTGGTACATCTTATATATATTTAAGTGCTTCTATCATATTACATTGCGTGTCATTATTTAGCTCACCGAGGAAAACGATTTTGAAACGATATCACACAACGATGTTTTTCTAAGAGATATAAACTATACGAGTTTTTAGGAGATGTTTTACAAGTTGGTTTTCAAAGGCAAATGTTTTTGGGTTAAGAATGATGGCTACGATGTTTTATAAACTATAACCCGCTTTATTTGAGTTGGTTAATTAAGTTGCAATATTATACTCTTTACAAAACAAAGTTTTTAATAAAGTATTGCAACACTTAAACTAGCCATGAATTCGACACTCCTATAAAACCTATGTACTCGCCAGCATTTCTTTGCTGACTAAGTTTTTACATATGTTTCAGGTGTTGATGCTTGAATGACTACTAGGGTGCATGCGTCACATAGGATCTGGACGAGGCCTTAGTGACTTAATAACTATGATAGACGATATAAAACATGTTGCTCTATATGTTAAGACAATGTAATGTTAATATTATCAATAAAACGAAACACTTTTTGTATCCATGGTTGTGAAACAATAGCTTCTGTTGCAACACTCCCCGACGTTTCCGCCACGGTTTGTTGTCCTACGTGGTCGGGGTGTGACATTTTGGACCATTTTTACTGTGAATTTTAAGCTCAAACTTTCAGGGATTTGTCTATGATCAATTTCCTTCAGTCTGTGAAAATTTGAACAGGTTTCGACCGTAAAATCTCGCTCTGATGAAGAAAGAAGGTGTAGAAGTAAGAGTTTATGATGAAATCCAACAAATCTCTGTATAACTCCTCCTCCTGAAGCTCTGATACCACTTGTAGGATCGTATTCTGACCCGAACGAGTCTATCAGAGGAGTCTTGATCAGTTACAGGTGCGGAAAACAAGTAACCAACGTAGAAACAACTAGATCTTCATTTAAATAACACTTTTGATTGATATAACAACGTTTACAACCAAATCTCACACCGGCAGCACCTCGGTATGGAAAACAAGAACACGTTTCAAATGATTTCGTACATGAGGTATATATAGGATCAGAGATTTCGCTCATATGGACATGGTGTCCATAAAAGCGAAATCACTTTCTAGGTTTCCCACATACGGACATCTTTCTGATTTCCCAGATATGGACATAATTTTGATTTCCCACATATGGACTTGTCCATATATGTGAAATCAACTTTCTTGGGAAATCTCATACAATGTGCCCTAATCTAACATTCTAAGACTAAGACTTGATACAAGACGAAGTCGACAGATGCATGCACTAACATCATGACTTGTGATTTAAAAAGTGTTAAACAAAATGTAGTCACGAACCTTGTAAAATGTTTTCCTTTAAGAAATCATATGAAAATCGATATGAAAATCAAATGATAATGAAAGAACAATGCATGGTTAAATGAATAACCAAGTAAAAGTGAATTTGTATAAAGTAGGTAATTTGTAAAACAATGTCATCTTCTTGTATAAAAAAAGTTTCATGTCATGCCCAGGTGATTTAGATAACGCAACGATGTATAATACGATAAAAGCACTTATATATAGGAAGTACCAGCGGCGTATCCACCATGCTTTTATCATATAACACATAGCCCCGTTACATAAGTCACTTATCCATAACCAACCAAAATGTGTTGTTCAATGTCAAAATGTATATGTATAAACCATGTTCAATGTTATATGTAACATGTATCACGTATAATCAAATGAAATGCATAGCAAGTAGCAAGTACCTACTTAAACTATGTGATGATATCAATGTGAAAACAATGTCATGTATGGTGAATAACTAGATATTACTCAACCCCATAGGAAAATGTACAAAACAATGCTTTATGATTACAAACATTTATGCGGTAATGTTAATCGCATACATTCAAGCCTTGCGATTGTGGCAACAAACCTTTAAAAAAATTTTAGGTTTATCTAAGTTATGTATATCGGATTCTGTCATTCCCAACATCCAAACAAACCTAGGTAGTCGAAAACGGGAGTTGTCAATTCCTATGGTACCATTACATACTACCGAGCGGCGTGATCAATGTTAATGAATGTATTATTGTCCCGCTTAAACACACCAAATGTCATAACCAATGTAGCATGTGAAAACCATGTACTAGGAATGCAAAGTAAACATGCCTAGTAAAAATGTTCATGTAAAACAATGTGCTAGCATGCTCAGTAAACATACATAGCAGAAATGTCATGTAAAACAATGTGTACATATGCTAAGTAAACATATGTAACAAATATGTAATAAATCAATGTGCTAGCATTCATAACATACACAACAAAACATAATTGAAAACATGTACTAGATATGTACTAGGTGAAACTAGCATGTTTATGTCATAAAAGCATGAAATGCACGAAAGTAACACGTATGTACATGTGTATCACCCCAAAATATTTGAAAACTGTAAAAGAGGGGAACTATGTACTCACTTGGGATTGCTTAATAGTCTTGAGAATAAGATCAATTTAAGCTCCAAAGATCACGAATTCAAACGGCACCTAATATAGGAAACTATGTTAATAATCGGATCCTAAATCGGAAGATAGAATAGAATGAGGTTCCTTAAATCAAATGAGTAATTGAACTCATATGGTATGATTTAATAGAACCTACATTCTGATTGGAAAGTCTACCTATGTGCTTTTGACCGTTTCGACCCATTATGGTAGTATAAGCTACTAGAATGCGTCGTTTGCGTAATACTATGTTCGGATGGTTAACTATGTGCTATGCCAAGTCTTACATGCCCAATTATCGCTAAACATGTTACTAAATCAGATTAGATGTCAAAAATATGTTCACATAAGCAAAATACGGATTTATGCTTCAAAAGGGCATTTTGGTCATTTCCTATGGGCATACAAGCTACTTAACAAATAACTAACCAATCCTATGTGATCATAAGGTATAACCTCAGAGGTTATTCCCTATGCAACTATGATCACTAAGCGAGCTTGGTCGGATCCTAATGATTGACCAAACGGGTCAGGTTCGAAAGTCTAAGCGGTTGTTTAGAACGCCTAACTTACGACCCTAAACAAGCACTAAACTAATAGTGATGAGTTAAACATGTCAAAACATGTTTAACATACTTAGAAAACTGATTTGGTATCAAAACAAGATGTTTTGATACAAGATGTTTTGATACCTAAAAGTAGTTCCGTGGCAAAATGCGTGCTAAAATGCATTTTGACCGAAACTTTGACTCGTCACTACGCCTAGTTAACGTGGTAATCAGTAGGTATAATCGCTAAGGATTATAACCATCGTGATTACAATCACGTTGCAAAGTTCAACTGAACTTTGACTTGACCAATTGATGGTCAAAACCGAATGTTAAACTGTTGGTCAAACTGTTTGACTTTCTGTACTAACATAAAGAACAAGCATGAAAGAATACAAACAAGAGTCCAAAGCTTGAAGAAAGAATATAAGAAAACCAGAGAGGAAGTTCCAAATAACTTGTGGAAGCTCCAAATCAGATTAGAGAAGGGATTGAGGGGAAATGAGCAATTGAAACAAATGAAGCGCCATGCTATTTATACTAGAGCATGATGAACAAGATCACTCCATGTGTTTGTGTGGCCAAGAAGCAAGGAATCCTAGCCATACATTTGTTGAATGCAGGTTAGAAGCCTTGGAGAGGTGATAACTTGGCTACCACACAAAGAACTTACAAGATCAGCCCCTGAATTAACAAACAGTAGCTGAAAATCAAGAATCTGTTGCTGGGCATGCTTTACGGTCCGCAAGGGGCCCTTACAGTCCGTAAGGACCCTGCATCTGATCAGCAACTTTCACTTTTTGACAGTTTTGGCCCCTAAGCTTGTTTCATCGCGTATTGGCACTTCTAACACCCGTCAAGCCCATTTTCAAGCTCCATAATGAAGTTAAAGTATAGGGAACATGAAACATGCTCAAAAATATGTCGGATGTTGGTTCGTTTGGCCGTACGGTTGCGTTGTTCGGCTAATTACGACGGAAAACGTAACGAGCGCGAAAACGATCCAAATTGCAAAACGAATGAAGTTTTTACATGCCGATCACTAAAATAAAAATATTTTAGTGTGTACAAAAATTTTGGATGTCCAGATGTGGTCAGAACGTAAGATATGCGCGTAAATGCAAACTTACGACGTTTTTGACACTTTTAGTCCCTGTAAGATTCAAATAAGCATATTTTGCACACCGAACCACTCAAAGCTTATTTCTAAGCTATGTTTAGGTTATTTATGGTATGTTTAGCTTATGATCATGTTCCAGACTGTACGTTGCCTTACGAAACGGTAGAATTTTACAAGTTGACGTAAATAGTCCCTGTGAGCGAATAAACTTGTTTTTGCCTTACAAAACCCTTCAAAACTTATTCCTAAGTTATGTAAAGGTTATTTAAGGTATGTTAAGCTTATGTTGCTGTTCCAGAATATTTGTCGCATTTAACTGGTTACGTTTACGCATCAGTTTGCGTATAACTTTCTAGAAAGCGATATAGAGTTCAAAATCGATCAAAAAACAAAATGAGCAAAATGTCAATCATAATTAACAAACATTGGGATCAAAACACATTGTTTTATTAATATTATATAGTTCAAAGTTTGTACAATGATTACACAAGCACAGATGTCACAGTAATGTTGATAATAACTCGAGTACCGTACAAGATGGCTCCAGATTGTTTTGCCCGTCCCCAATGCCCCCTATCGAAGCATTAGTCATGATTAAGGTCATTAGTTCATGCCCGTCCTCTCAGGCACGGTGTGAGGTTGCCAAGCCTAATAGCACTATCAACTAATACTCCGTTACCTCTCAGGTAACTATTTGGTAGAAGATAGGACTTAAGGTGATAGGAAATGAGTGTATTATCTAACATTCCAGTTTTTACCCAAAAGACTTATTCCTCTCAGGAATAGCCATTTGATTATCCCACCCACCGGGACACATGCTCAAGAGAAGTGAACTCACCTTAGATTGCTCGGTATGTTATATTACATTACCCGTTCCAAGTTGATCAACCAAACCCTACCGTGGTTTCCAAAGATAATGTCACACCCCTTTCTTAGGCGGAAGCACGAGGTATGATCATGAAAGGTTTTTATTGCATACGATTGGTAAACATACTACATGCTCATAAAAATAACTTCAAACTCCATTACCATTACATAACGGAAAACATAGTTTAAGTGTTTACATCACGTGACAGTATATTGTCTTAAAAGTTACATCTTTATTCAACGATAACGACATCCGAAAACATGAGTAAGACCGCGCGCACATCCACTTTTAGTTACCTGAAATACATGTGAGTTTTGGAAAAACGTTAACATAATGTTGGTGTGAATTCATGCAGTTCTTGCATTAAACGTTTGTATACTTTGTATGAAAAACATGGTATGTATCTTGTGTAAATCAAGTATTCATGTATAAATCAAGTATTCATGTATGTATCAAGTTGTTAATGGGTTGCAAGGCCATTAGCATGTGACACGACATAGGAAGCAACCAAACCATAGGCATTTTTCTAGTTGTCGATTCACGACGGAGACACAAAAACACTACTCGGTACTAGTTATCACCAAGAGTGGGGCTGCCCTAGTACCCATTAGATCTAACCTTTTGTTTTGCGGTCTAAGTATGTACACGATTAATGGTGCTTATGGTACCCTATTCGTGACACGATTTCTCGAATCATTTCTCGTATCATTTTTCAAAACGCATCATACTTGGTACTAGTTATCACCAAGAGTGCTTTGTTTTTATATCATACCATTTATAAACATTGTAATATTTGTAACATGTATTTCACCCCCGACGTTAGAAAACTGAAAACAGTTAAAAGAAAAGGGGGACCATGAACTCACAACTTTGCGTTCCTACATCGTAAACTTCACCGGATTTGCTCTATCTAGCGTCGTGACCTAAACGTGTTTTATTAACGTTAATCACTAGACTTGTATCGCACAAGTACAAGTCACTATCTTTTGTATATGTTTTCTTGTGTTAAAAATAATTTATATTTTTAACTATGTATCTTACTTATATTATTTTCTCGAAAATAAATATAAGTATCTTGTATTTTGCATTTTGCACCCGAATTATGCATTTTGCCCCAAACTTTATTTCATGTTTATAACTTGTCCAAGTTATTTATTCTATGAAGAAATATATCTTCATAAATATATTTTCTTGTATTTGTCTAAGTATGTAGTATGTGTATTTTTGTATTTTCACTTCTTAGAAGTATTTAGTGTATTTTCAAGTCCTAATACACTATCATGTATGATACATACTACATACACTTAGCACAAATTTTGGTGATCAAATAATATATATATTTTTCTCAAAAATATACATACTTAGTATCAATTTTATTCTTGAAGAAATCATCATTTCTTAACACAAAAATTAGGGAAACCTTGGTAACCATTTTTAGATACTTTTTTAAGGAATAAGTTTCTCAAGACTTATATTTTTTTCTAAGTGTCAAAATTTGTAAAATTTTTGACAGAGCTTCCCCTAAAATGGAGGTTTCCCATGTTTTCAAAACATGTGTTTATTTTCTTTTAAAATCCTCTCATCAATCAACAACCTAATCAAGACTTACCACAAGCCAAAATCATGTAAATCACACTATATCATGAACTTGAAGTTTTGTAAAAACTTGTAGTAACTTACCATGTTATATAGTAGGCTTAGTTACCCTTAAAAACATGGTTGTTTGCTTGTAATTCTTATTCTTGGAGAATTTAGTCATTTACAACTTGTAGGATGATTTTTTTCTAAAAATACTTCTCTTGTATTTTTCTTGTTACAAACATGTTTCTATTCTTGTTTAAACACTAAAAATATTATTAGTTTACTTAAAAACCATGACTTTGTAAGTCTTGTAAATAATCTTGGTTTCTTGAGAAAATTATTTTTGTAATCACCCATTTACAAGAGTTGTATTTTGTTTCAACCTTCTTTACATAAGAAAACCCATTTCATTATTCAAGTTCATGAAGACATAAAGTATGAAGATCTTGGTCTTTCACAAGATCATCACTTTAACTCACTAGATCATGTGTTTAATCACCATCTAGTAGGCTCTATATGATGTCTAACATCACCAACAATAATAATCAATCAACAAGAAGCAATCAACATATTCAACAAGTATTCTTATATTTTTAAGCTTATGTTAAAATATCATGATCATGTTCTTTTGTGTTCTTCAAGTTTATCATTGTTCATCACCTTTTATTCAACAATATATGAAGTAACAAGTTACAAGGAGCTTACTACTAGCACAAGGGCTAGGGAAGAACACTTGAAGATGAGGATGACAAATGGGTTGGGTAAAAGCAAAAGAAGAAGGTTCTTCAAGATCTACAAGCTCTAAACCTTCTTAAACACCTTCTTGCATCTTGTGGCTAACTTGAAATGGATTGGAATGAGATGAAGGTGATGGTGGTGTGGGGGGTGGCTCACGGCCGAGATAAGGGAGAAGGGAGGAGGTTGTGTTAGTGTTGAGTGGTGAAATAGGAGTTCAAGATCTTATACAACCCTTTCATATCTTAAAAGATCTTTATAAATCTTTTAGAATCCAAGTAATGTCATAACAAATCTAGGGAGATCTAAGAAAGATCATATGATATCTTTGGCAAGATTTTGGAGATTTAGCAAAATTTGGTGGCACCACCCACATGGTGACCGTCCACATATAGGGGGGGTGGGGGTAAAGTGCAACTTTCCAACTCTAATTTATAAATAAGTTAGCTTTGATGTGTAATTTTTAGGGACTTGATATGTTATGATGTTATAAGGGGTGTTATGGTGTTCGGGGACCATAACTAGTTCAGAAACATTAAAACAATGCTTCTAGTAATATTTTTATGTTCCTGGTAATGTCCGGTTGTTCGGTTAGATACCGTTCCGTTAAAGTGCTAAATTGCACCGTTTAGTGTCTTTTAAGTACCCTTTTGTGATACTTTCAATTCCCGACACTCAGGAAAATATTTTGGATCAATTTGTCATATTTTTGCATGATACAATCTTGTTACAATGCTGAATTTTGCTGAATTGTATGAATTTCAGCATTTAAAGTGTGTTTCAGGTGCTTTTAGTGCGTATTTTAGCTTTTTGGAATGTCTATATGTAAACCCTTGTATGTACTCTTGGGTTTTAATGTATTCTTGTTGTTGGACCTATCAAAAGTTCATATCAAAAGTTCTTGTTCCAAACAGTGGTTACCAATAAAATCAGTTTCATAACAATTAGATCACGTATTTTCACAGATTGCATTCACCGCAAAGATCACTGGATAACACATAGCAAGTACTCAAATCTCATTCGAATCCTCATCTCACATGCATGTCACATACAACACTAAACAGGTGAGTTTTCTACTCACCCGAGCCAAATCAGGTTCTTCTTTCATACTTAATATTAACATGCCACAAATGAAATTTTGTAATCATAAACATCCATCATCATATACATCATAAATTGTTTAACTGTTCTGTCCATTTGTTCTTTTGCAACATCCCCATGAAGGACCAGTTCTTCGTGGGATGCCTCCATGGCGAAGAACCCTAATGGCGAAGAACTATCCTTCATCGAGATTGAGGGTGACAAAGAACCCTAGTGGTTCGTCAAGAACCACTCAACGAAGAAACAGGTTCTTCGTCGAACTACGTTCTTCGTGGGGAGGGGAGTCTTTCGTCGCTGCCCTCAACAGACAATCATTTATATATAAAGCACAAGCTACAACGTAAAACGAATTGTGAAAACAGGATTGTGGAAAAAGTGATGCGTAGAGGAAAGACCTTGAAATCTCGGGTTGTCACATCATCCCCAACTTGAAAGAAATTTTGTCCCGAAATTTGATAAGTAACCCAAAGCGGCAAAGTGTTAGATTAGGATGACTGTGGATTTTCCTCGGGTGCCACACCTTCACAGGGGAAAAAGAATCGGGAACTCCTGTAAACGGATGGCTGCCCAAATTGCCAAGCAAATGGTTGTCATGATTGATAACATTGTGGTCCAAGTTCAACAAGCCCTCGCTGCTAACCAAGTTAACCAAGTCAATCAAGTCAAACCAAATGTTGTCAATGCTCCTGCAAACCTATCCAAGTGCTCCTATAAGCACTTCAAGTCTTGTGACCCTCCAAAATATGAGGGAACCAAAGGGGTCACCGCACTCCTTTGATGGTTCAAGGAAACGGAAAACACCTTCCTAAATTGTGACTGCCTTGACGACCGCAAGTTTGTTATGCTACCGGCCGCCTCATTAGGGTAGTTTTAACCTGGTGAAACGCCGAAAAGAGCCGAAGAGGGGCATAAGCTGTTGTGGCCCTGACTTGGGAACATCTTAAGGAACTTATGACTAAACGGTTCTGCCCAAGGAGTGAGATCAAGAAGTTAGATGATGAATGTTATTTCGTAAAACAAAATGATGGAGATCATATGACTTATAACAAGAGATTTCTCGAGCTGAACCAAATGGTCCCGAATTTGTTCACTCCTCTTTATCGTCTCATTGAACATTACACCAGGGGTCTTCCTTCCGGTATCCAGGATTCCATGATGAGCACTGTACCCGCAACTTTGGAAGCTGCAATGGAATTAGCCACCGAACTCACGGAAAACCATATCCAAATGGAGACTTTGACAAAGAGAGAAAGAAGGACTCAACTGACAAGGCCTCAATAGAAGAGCCAAAGACAACCAGGACTAAATCATCCTCCCGTTTCGATGCTAAAAGAAAACGTGACGGTAAATGTAAGACCCTTACTAAAAAAAGGGTTTTTGTACCAGTAACGAAAATTTACGTGTGATTATGATTACATATTTACATATACATTGAAAAATACAGGTTTACTAAAACTTTTACAGTTTAAAATATTACAACATAATATATTTGAGCTCGTCATTTAAATGACGACGAAACAACATGCGGAAGCTTTAATCTCGTGTGTTCGGTTCTTGTTAGATGCTTGATCTTCACCCGGAAGGCTGACATCATTCACCTGTAATCAAAACCAACTCAAACATTAGTTTTGATAAATTTAGAACATGTTTCGTCAAGTTCCTTGAGCCAATTAAACAAAACAAACAAAATCTGCAGGAATCATCCTTGTCGCGTGCCGCGACGGGGTTCTCTAAATTCGTCGCGTGCCGCAACTGCGTTTCAGCTTGGCCGTCGTGTAGCGCGACCCCATCATTTTGTCAGAATGTTGCTCTCTTTCAGCTGCATATATGCCCAGCTATATTTTAACTAATATCCAACTTCTAGTTAGCATAACTTTTAATCTTGATGTCCGTTTTACACAATTATTTTTCCTACGTGTCCATAATTAAAATACGAACCCGTTTACCATCATTGTTCGTATTAAAACCGGTTTATAGGCAACTGGTCTATAAATCCCTTTTTCCTATTATTCGACCCATTTTAAATTACATTGCAAGAATGTTATTAAGAGTTGTTTCTAACATTTCCTACCCATCCCGAGCTTATCAAGCAATAGCGTTTTCACTCCCATTATGGGGTTCGTGTATGCACTTACATTCACCGATTTATGTGTATCTTTCAAATCACTTTATCCACATTTAACTTCCTAATTTATTTTGACCCATTTAATGGACTTTTAAGCATTAAGCATCCAACTCGCTATTTTCCCTTTGCATCTTGCATTTCCATACTAGCTAACTAATTATTTTCCACCACAACTATTTTTGTGGTGGATTTAACGTAAGGAACCCAAAATCCCAATTCTTACCCTTCGACTCGTCATTTTACGCAAATGAACCATTTTTAGGCATTCGACCCACAAATGTTTTTGCCTACACTATTATATGTATCTATGGGTTTCATAATCAATAAACAAGTTTCTAAACAACCTCTAACGGTCGTTTACCCGGTTCGCCCGTTAAGGGCTTTTTGGTCAATTCTAGTCTCTTATTTTATGACGAAAGACTCTCACCAATTATTGACCAATATAGCACTTTTAACTACAACATAATTATGTGTACCTGTCTTAGATCAATACATTGACCCGTTTTAATACCTTGTCTCGAAAATTTGCTAATTCATAGCAACGCTAATTTATAAGCCGCTTCATCCTGTAAGCATAAGACTCGACAAGTGCTTGTTAGTCGATATTTGTCAAATGGTATCCTCATTAACATTTGACCCGTTTTACTCTATTTATTCATTTAGGCTTACATATAGTAACCGTTCAAAAATCAATTTTTACAATTAGCTTTTCATGGCTAATTTACCGTTTTAACTCTTTTACCATTAAACATGGTTTTTATCATTTATATTAGTTCCGACCCGTATTATTTCGCGTCGGGAACCATATCTTGAATATTATCCTTGTTGTATTTGCAACTTATAGAATAAACATTTATTCTACTAAAAGGTGTAAGTTTCGCTTACCTCTCGTCTGGTTTACGCTTTTCTTCTCGTACTTGATTCGTTTAACCGCTTCTTTCCCAAGCCTCCACCTAGCTCGTTAAGCGTCGAACTATTGTCAACATTTACAAGGCGGTTAGATTAGTCATTAAGAATCATGACTATTCCACCTTACTTATTTTCTATGTCGAAACTACTATTCGACTTCATCATTAGTTAGCTTAGCTTATCATAAGTTAACTACTTTCGATCACATGGTTTACACAATTAAGTCTAAATCAACATGATATTTAGAACTCTTATCGTTTCATACTTCACATAATTTGCCATATCATTCAAATGTGCGCTTCACTCGAAATTTCAACATTTTAGCTTTCATTTAGGCATTTTAACAAACACCTAATGGGCATACTTTTACACATTTACAAACTAGTTCATAACTACTTATTTTTACCAAGGTTAACATCAAAATTCAAACCTCTATGTGTAGTGTTTATGAACTACATCTAGAACTTGTATCATAGCATCAATATTCATCAATTTAACACCCTAATTCAAGTGTTCATCACAATCATATAAAAACCCACTTACACGTATATGGGTGGTTATCAAATTCCTATTTTTCAATCTTAATTCATCAATTTTTCAACTTGGGTTTGTTCCTTGGCATGGATTTATCCTAGTTTCACCTAAACATCAATCATGCAAGCTCGAATTTCGATTTCATAAGTTCATCAAGAATTTGAGGTGGAATCAACTAATGAAATTTGATATACCTTATTATCCCCTAGGCTTGGCGATCACTAATTTCAGCTTGGTTGTCCATTTAGACACCATTTGCCCCATGAATTTGGTTGATTTTGATGATTTAGGGTTCAAAAGAAGAACCCCTTTCTTGGCTCTGTGGAAACGTAGACCAAAACACACTTTATGTTTGTTTTGGTTTTTAATTTTTGTTTTAATCAAAACTCTTTCCACACTTAACCCTTTTAGTCCCTATAGTTGTAACCTTTTTATAAAAAGGTTTATAAATTCTGATTTTATATCTTGTTTTCACTTAATTAGTCATTACTCACTAGGTTAATTGTTTCTCGTTAATTTAATGGGTTCAGGGAGTTAAATCTCGTTTTATTTTAAGTCCCATTAACTTCTGCCTCTTATAAACTTTATTTCCTCTAATGCTTTTATTCCCTTTTTAATTTAATATTAGGTTTACAGTAGAAACTCGATAAATTAATACTCGATTATTTAATAAACTCTCTAAGATAATATTTTTTGCCGGCCCCGACTCGGGGATAGGGTGCTAAATTAATAATTCTCTAAAATTATAAGATAATACATTTTTGATAATTTCTTTAGACCCCATATAAAATATAAATTAATAATTCTTTATATATAGCATATTACATGAATGATTGATTTATGAAGGTTTCTTGAAAAATGACTCAATGGTCTTTTGTTTTTTGTTGAAATCAATTTCCCCTTGAATCTCGTCTCTAATTTTCCTTAGCATGGTAAGAACTTCTGGTGTTGTTTTCTCATAGCTCAACAAGAAATTGTTCAATGTGATTGCCGCTTTAATAGCTTCGTTTCGCGAAGGGGGCTCCATTGTAGAACTTTCATCATCTCCTTCATCGATATCATCTTTATTAATTCCAATAACGCTTTCAATAATTTATTCATCAGTCAACAACTGTGCAACTACATTTTCTTCTGGTTGAGTCAGAACATCTTCAACATCCATTGCATTGCGATAACCCAACTCTTTGATCAAATTATGGAGTTCTTGAGTGCTTTCACTATAAATTAATAAAATATTAATTAATATATAAATTATTAATTATTAATTTATCGATTAATTAATAACTCTTTTAATTAATAAATTTTGGTGGTCCCAAGTGTATTATTTTATATAGTTTCTACTGTATTTATTTAAATCCAATATTTACCGGGTTAATTTCACCACTAACGGTATTTTACCTGTTCATAAATATTAACATGGTTTGATTACCAAACCTGTTTTCGGGGTGTTACAAGTCTACCCCCCTTAAAGAGGTTTCGTCCCCGAAACCTTTCTTACACAGTCTATTTAGTTTTATAACCAATACACTTAAACTGAGTAACCTTTTTAAGCATTACTCATACTTTAACCTTTTGTCGGTGTTACCCGAAAAGTATGGTAATCCCTTTTTTATTAATAACATCTGTGTATCTTATGCGGAATAATGAAACTCAAAATAACGAAATTTCGTTATTTTCAACCAGTTTGGTTAACTTAGCGAGATCCATCGCTGTTAGACTACCTAATTTCTTCGTGAATCCGTTAATTTAATCCGTTTGGATACTTAGCGAAATCTTTCACTTTTAACAACAATTCCTTCATTTTCGAATTTATTCATTCGGTTCAGTTATACGGAATTCGTCGCGTACGAGCAACCGAATTTCTTGAATTTCATCTTAATTGTTTAAGATAGTTTAATAAATTTATTATCATAATTCTCATAAGCATATAATCACATACCTTATAACTTATCTTTCAATCATGCTTTTGCTCGATTTGGCTTTCCGACACTTCGTTCGTGTTGCCATATGATCACTCAGTATAGGCGATCAATACTCTTCGTTAACAAAGTCCAATGGGCCATCATTTCCGTTTGTACATCTTTACCTTTGCTTTATATACTTGACCATGTCGCTCTTTGGCCGTTTGGTCATATGAATTTATCAGGTATGTTTATTCCATGCTAATCTCGCAATGACTAGCGTATTACTCCAATTCTTACATTAGAATTTTGACCTTAATCGGTCTCACTGACTGGACTTATTAGTCCAGTTACTTTATACCCATTGCTCGGGCTACAATGTGATTATATCTCTCATTACGTTTCTTGACCGTGATCGCGTCACGTCATGTTTAGGTTTATATTAACCTTTCGTCTACGAGAATCTTCTTTCCGAATGTATCGTTTTTACACTTATCGGTGTTAAGACCTAAACCCTTTTATGTTAACCTTTTCCTAATTTTCTCTCATATTATCTATGGTTGCTAAAACGTTGTTTCTCACTAAAAATGAATTTTAGTTTAATGTTTTCTTTTCTCCTTGTCTTATTTCATTTACTTGTATCAAGGAATTTTACGCCCAAGGATTTATTCCCTTTCATTATTATTTGATGCAGGGAATTATAACTAGTTTCCGCGCTTAACCCACATAACCCGTAGGTTCTTTCATTTAGCCTCATAGGCTGTTTCTTTAGATTTTTCACCTTTTTAAGGGGAGACCCTACAGTTCGTTTCTTTCTATTTATGACCCAAGGGTCTTCTTGGTCCCGTATACCTTAACGCTACGTTTAATCTCGTAGGTTAGGATGATCCCATAGATCATCTTTTATTCACGTCTATATTCAAATGTATATGTATACATATATAGCTTCAAGGCATCCCTTTTTACGTTTGGAATCATTTATTTTCGCATTTGAACTTTAATTGACCTTGACCGTAGTCTAAGGCTTCATTTGTTTACTTTCAGACTAATCTTCCAACTTTATGACTCCTTACGTCGTTTATACGTCAGTTTGTTCTACACTTACTGTTTCCCGGTTCGTACTTATACTTCCTTACAACCCATTACCCGGGTTCTTTTATCTTAATGTTTTTAACATTCTTGTTTCATTAGTATGCGTTTTTCCCTTTTCTACACTATCCCATAACCTTTTATACAGATTTGTTAATATATCGCGCTTTTATTTATTCGGTTCGCGCTTACTTATGTCATCAAGCGTTATTCTTAATTTAACTCGTTTGACTTGTTCGTGTGAGATTTCATCACTTCTGAACGTCAAACTTTGTTCTTTATTCGACCCGTTCGACTTTAAAATAGTTGAACGTAGTTATCAAAATTTCTGTTTACATATTCTCATTGTCTTTTAGTCATGACTCATATTCCGAGTCTTTTGACTTTCTATTTCGCGTTCCCGTCTTTCAGTTTACGCATTCACCCACAATCCTACCCGTCCATCGAGTATCTTTACCGAAGTCATCATCAAGTAACCATTCATATATGGTTTTAGACATCATCTTAATTTATTTAATCGTCTTAGCGAAATCCATTGCTTTTATTTAGTCAAGTCCTTTATTCTTTTATTTAATTCGTTTGACTTGTCCATGTGAATTTCATCACTTATGACAGTCAAACTTTTATCCCTATGACTTAGCATTCTCATTAGTTGGTTCGTATTTTCATTTACTTTGTTCTTTGTCCCTTCTCTCGGGCTCGTCATCCTAACGTAATACGCTTCCATCATCTGACTTGCGTTTACGTTTGCTATCAAACATCTTATTTATTTGATTCATTTGGGTACCATTTAAGTTAGTCCCATTCACCCCGTCCTTACTACATCAGACGTAAATGTATCCGCTACAAGAAGTTCATGATATCATATGCCACTACTTACTTGGCCAGAGTAAGCGATCAACACATGATACACATGACCTTTTTATAGTTTTCACATCACACCCTATGTAAGTAACGCCTCTATTTATTTCGTATCTCTGATTTCATTTAGTAAAACTTTATTTAATTGCAAAACAAAAATCATTAGTTTTACTAATTTTACATTTGAACAAATAAAATGTTTTTCTTTTCTATCGAACTATTATATAATCACATTTGTTAATGTGATCGCTACTTTTCTCAATAGCGTTGTATTGAGAGTTTTCTACTTGAATAATTACCCCCCGTCCAAGTTTCCATATAAATTAATCCTATTATTTCTTTGTTATTCATCATTGTGAATAACATAAGTTTCTATTAAACTTCTCTTAGAAACATCATCCTGAATAGATATCCTATTCAGTTTTATCAGATATATGCAACCGTTATCCCCTACGTGTTTGTTGCATATTACTACTTATGCGATTAAATTTAAAAGCGTGCACCTGGTAATGCTTGCCCTAACGGGCTTCTCTTGCCGTTAACTTTGTTCGCGATCATCACGTGATTTAGGTCCTCAATGAATATGCTCAGCTTGTCATGCCTCAGACCGTTCCACCGTCATATCCACAATTCGTTCAACTCTCGTCATCTTCAGATGCGAGTGTCCTTCAACTAAATGTAGTTTACAAGGCTTTTTTACTGTACATGTCAATGCACGTAATTTCGTTAACTGTATTAATCATTTTAATTGGGGTAGTGTGTATTACGCGATAACCCTATATGTAGTTTACAACACTTTAACATGCTAAACCATTAATATACATGTACTTACCGGATTTGTGATCAAGCCTCGAACCGAACACATTTGCCAACAACCTTGAGCTCTGATTACCAACTTGTAAAACCCTTACTAAAAAAAGGGTTTTTTTTACTAATAACGAAAATTTACATGTGATTATGATTACATATACATTGAAAAATACAGGTATACTAAAAATTTTACAATTTAAAATATTACAACATAATATATTTGAGCTCGTCGTTTAAATGACGACGAAACAACATGCGGAAGCATTACTCTCGTGTGTTCGGTTCTTGTTAGACGCTTGACCTTCACCCGGAAGGCTGACATCATTCACCTGTAATCAAAACCAACTCAAACGTTAGTTTTTATAAATTTAGAACATGTTTTGTCAAGTTCCTTGAGCCAACTAAACAAAACAAACAAAATCTGCAGGAATCATCCCTGTCGCGTGCCGCGACGGGGTTCTCTAAATCCGTCGCGTGTCGCGACTGCGTTTCAGCTTGGCCGTCGCGTAGCGAGACCCCATCATTTTGTCACAATGTTGCTCTCTTTAAGCTGCATATATGCCCAGCTATATTTTAACTAATATCCAACTACTAGTTAGCATAACTTTTAATCTAGATGTCCGTTTTACACGATTCTTTTTCCTACGTGTTCGTAAATAAAATACGGACCCGTTTACCATCATTGTTCGTATTAAAACCGGTTTATAGGCAACTAGTCAATAAATCCCTTTTTCCTATTATTCGACCCATTTTAAATTACATTGCAAGAATGTTATTACGAGTTGTTTCTAACATTTCCTACCCATCCCGGGCTTATCAAGCAATAGCGTTTTCACTCCCATTACGAGGTTCGCGTATGCACTTACATTCACCGATTTATGTGTATCTTTCAAATCACTTTATCCACATTTAACTTCCGAATTTATTTTGACCCGTTTAGTGGACTTTTAAGCATTAAGCATCCAACTCGCTATTTTCCCTTCGCATCTTGCATTTCCATACTAGTTAACTAATTATTTTCCACCACAACTATTTTTGTGGTGGATTTAACGTAAGGAAACATTTTTAGGCATTCGACCCACAAATGTTTTTGCCTACACTTTTATATGTATCTAAGGGTTTCATAATCAATAAACAAGTTTCTAAGCAACCTCTAACGGTCGTTTACCCGGTTCGCCCGTTAAGAGCTTTTTGGTCAATTCTAGTCTCCTATTTTACGACGAAAGACTCTCACCAATTATTGACCAAAATAGCACTTTTAACTACAACCTAATTATGTGTACCTGGCTCGGATCAATACATTGACCCGTTTTAATACCTTGTCTCGAAAATTTGCTAATTCATAGCAACACTAATTCATAAGCCGCTTCATCCTGTAAGCATAAGACTCGACACGTGCTTATTAGTCGATATTTGTCAAATGATATCCTCATTACCATTTGACCCGTTTTACTCTTTTTATTCATTTAGGCTTACTTATAGTAACCGTTCAAAAATCCATTTTTACAATTAGCTTTCATGGCTAATTTACCGTTTTATCTCTTTTACCATTAAACATGGTTTTTATCATTTATATTAGTCCCGACCCGTATTATTTCGCATCAGGAACCATATCTTGAATATTATCCTTATTGTATTTGCAACTTATAGAATAAACATTTATTCTACTAAAAGGTGTAAGTATCGCTTACCTCTCATCCGGTTTACGCTTTTCTTCTCGTACTTGATTCGTTTGACCGCTTCTTTCCCAAGCCTCCACCTAGCTCGTTAAGCGTCCAACTATTGTCAACATTTATAAGGCGGTTAGATTAGTCATTAACAATCACAACTATTCCACCTTACTTATTTTCTGTGTCGAAACTACTATTCGACTTCATCATTAGTTAGCTTAGCTTATCATAAGTTAACTACTTTCGATCACATGGTTTACACAATTAAGTCTAAATCAACATGATATTCAAAACTCTTATCGTTTCATACTTCGCATAATTTGCCATATCATTCAAATGTGTGCTTCACTCGAAATTTCAACATTTTAGCTTTCATTTAGGCATTTTAACAAACACCTAGTGGGAATACTTTTACACATTTACAAACTAGTTCATAACTAGTTATTTTTACCAAGGTTAACATCAAAATTCAAACCTCTATGTCTAATGTTTATGAACTACATCTAGAACTTGTATCATAGCATCAATATTCATCAATTTAACACCCTAATTCAAGTGTTCATCACAATCGTATAAAAACCGACTTACACATCTATGGGTGGTTATCAAATTCCTATTTTTCAATCTTAATTCGTCAATTTTTCAACTAGGGTTTGTTCCTAGACATGGATTCATCCTAGTTTCACCTAAACATCAATCATGGAAACTCGAATTTCGATTTCATAAGTTCATCAAGAATCTGAGGTGGAATCAAATAATGAAATTTGACATACCTTGTGATCCCCTAGGCTTGGTGATCACTAATTTCAGCTTGGTTTTCCATTTAGACTTGATTTGCCCCATGAATTTGGTTGATTTTGATGATTTAGGGTTCAATAGAAGAACCCCTTTCTTGGCTCTGTGGAAACGTCGACCAGAACACACTTTGTGTGTGTTTTGGTTTTTAATTTTTGTTTTAATCAAAACTCTTTCCACATTTAACCCTTTTAGTCCCTATAGTTCTAACCTTTTTATAAAAAGGTTCATAAATTCTTATTTTATATCTTGTTTTCACTTAATTAGTCATTACTAACTAGGTTAATCATTCCTAGTTAACTTAATGGGTTCAGGGAGTTAAATCCCGTTTTATTTTAAGTCCCGTTAACTCGGGCCTCTTATAAACTTTATTTCCTCTAAAGCTTTTATTCCCTTTTTAATTTAATATTAGGTTTATTTATTTAAATCCTAATATTTACCGGGTTAATTTCACCACTAAGTGTATTTTACATGTTTATAAATATTAACGTGGTTTGATTACCAAACCCGTTTTCGGGGTGTTACAGTAAAACTACGCTGTTGCCTCGACTAACCCCATCTCACAAGCCATACCTCTTTAAGCCATCCTTATCACCCAAGTAGTACTCAACCCAGCTTACCCAAACAAGAAACCTACACCGGTCCTCACCCTCAATGCAACAACTGCCACTATCACCATCAACCCACCGTTCCTTGCCGACTGTACGCCAATTGTGGGCGTTATGGTCACTTGAGTAACACTTGTCATGCCCCTCAAAACCAATCTCCACCTCCTGCCCAAAACATGACCCAACCCTACCAGCAGCCGAACTACCCCATGGTACCCTATGTTAGAGTTTGCTTTAATTGTGGAGATCCTACCCATTTCAGAAACATGTGCCCTAGGCTGGTTAACATCATCAACGCTCAAGCCCAAGTAAACCCAGTTAACCAAGCGAACCAGGCAAACCCAGCACCCCCGCCAGCAAGAGGTAGAGCCTACAACATCAATGCAAACCCAAGTGAGGTCAACAACGGTGCCAACAAGCAACCCAACTGGCCCTTTTCCACCATGAAGACCCAAGACTACTATTTCAGTTATTTATGAAATCTTATTTTTCCTTCCAACATTTATCATTCCCATTTCCTGTATCGACACTTCTAAGTATTTTTATTTTCAATTTATGTATAAACATTTCAAATTATCGTCATTTCATATTATTTTTATCATTTTCAAATTTCATTTTACATTTCACGTCATTTTCATCTCGGCAACCCTCATCTCATAATTTAGGGAACATGGATATCGCCTCACTTTTTCATAGGCTGACCCTTTCCTTATAGAATGAGATGGAGTCACTGTCAACATTTAGTCTCGTTTTCTTTGGACTCGAGGCTCAAGCATTGGTAGTTGTGTTTATTTATGTTTGGTAGATTTTAGGACGAGTCACATAGAACTAATCTTGACTTGATAACAAAGCTAGTGAAATTTGACAAGGACATGGTGGATATGCCGCTGGTACTTCCTATCTATAAGTGTGTTTGTCAAATGATCAAAAGCGTTGTTAGACTATCATGGGATGTTCTGCGTAAGTAGTGTAAATCAAGATTTGGATAACAATGTGGTTGATGATTTCGTTTTGTGATTTCATATGTAACTTTATCATTATGATGCCTCGATTTTCTTAAAATCCCTTAGCATGATACAATACCCAGTTAGCCATCATGATTATGATTACAACTCAGTAGTCACCTACAATACCCAGTTAGCCATCATGATTATGATTACAACTCAGTAGTCACCTACATGTCATAACATTTTCCTTTCCACACATCGGACATTAAAAAGCGATTCATGTAGCAGGGTATTGAACCCTTACTAAGAACGTCACCCCCTCAATCAAAATCTAAACTTCACACCCACCTGGTTATGTATATCCTTAGCATCATCGAGATTTTTATTACCTAGCATACTCGGGATCCAATCTATAAGAAACCCTAATAACTAACCCTCAGAACGGTTTCCCTCCTAATTTCGGGACGAAATTCCTAAAAGTAGTGGAGATTGTAACATCAACCGAAAACGAATATCCAGAATTCCGAACCCTTTTTTGAATTCCGGAACCTAACTTTTGAACCTCGGAAATTTTCGCGAAATAAATAACCGTTGAAAGATTTTACTTTTTAATTTAACTCATTTATTGATATAGTTACTTATTTAATTAATTAATTAATTAATTTAATTAATATTGCAATTTAAAAATTATTAATATAATCTAGTTAGTCTGTTGGGTTTTAAAATGAGTTTTTAAGGTAATTTAAGTTAATAACCAAGTTAGTCCAGTTAGTTTAGTTGAGGGGGCTTATTGTAACATTGTAGAGTTTTAAATTAAAAACAAAACATAAAACGGTGCACTACGGGACTCGAACTCGGGTCTCACCAATAACCAAGTAAACGGTGCACTTGTAACATTTTCAAGTAATTCCTTGTTTTAAATACTTGTTTTTTCTTAATGAAAAATATAGAGAAAATTGTCTCAGTTCATATCCTTTCCCTTCCTTCGTTCTAGAGTTTGATCCACTGACGGATCACAACATTTGGTGCTTTCATTCACGTTTTCATGCCTCCTCGCAAAGACGTTACGGCCATGGATGATCTCATCACCTCCGTGATTGAACGATTGGAACCCGTCCTTCTCAACCATGACGCCACCACCGCTCTCAAAACACTGCACAATTCGAATCCCTACAACAAAACCTTACCACCCTTGTTTCCACCCTCACCGAAACCCTCAAAACCCTTCCTAAAACAAATGAACCTACTAAACCCGTCACCACCTTCGTCGGATCATCCTCTCGCAATACCCCTCGGCCACCAAAGCTTCTTCTTTCTTCTTTTGACGGTACCACCAATCCGCTAGACTGGATTTTTCAGGAAGATAATTTTTTTGGTTATCATTCGATTCCACCAGAAGAAGGATTGAAATCGCTAGCTTCTACTTCACCGGTGAAGCGATCAGTTGGTATAAACACCTTGCTAACAACAAGTCCTTGGGTACCTAGGCCACGTTTATCCGAGCCCTCAAATTACGCTTCGGTCCGTCCGACTATGAAAACCACCAAGCGACATTGTTTAAGCTCCACCAAACCACTTCGGTTCAAGCCTACCAAACCGAGTTCGAACGACTCAACAACTTTCTCACCAACTTACCAACTGAGGCTCTCATGAATTGCGTTATTTCTGGCCTGAAACCACCTATTAAATCAAAAATTGCCACCCATAAACCAACCACCCTCCATCAAACATTTGGTCTAGCTCGATCAATAGAAGATAAACTAGCCGCCACCACTATCTACAACCCACGACCACCCAACTTTAATTCAACTCCACCTACTAAAACTCACCCTCCAGCTACTGCTATATATAAACCACCCTTGCAACCACCACCCACAAAACCTACCATCCAAACCAACACCCAACCCCTACCTATGACCAAAGTGTCACCTGAAGCCCTTCAAAAAAAGGAGAGCCAAAGGCTTGTGTTATCGATGTCCTGAACGCTACTACCTGGGACATAAATGCAATCCCCCTTAATTTCTGTTTATCGCCGACAACGAGGAACCTAGCGACGGCCCACTTCCAGGAGACACCACTACACCGACCACCGATGCTACATCTCCAGCCGCCAATGATTTCTTTGCACTTTCTGTGGCCGCTTTTGATGGTCTGTCATCGCCTAAGACCTTACATCTTACCGGCTTTATCAACGGTCACAATGCTACGGTTCTAGTCGACTCCGGTAGCAACCTATAATATCCTTCAACCTCGCATTGCTTCCCTTTTGGCATTATCTACCGAACCCATCACACCATTTTCCATTATGGTTGGTAACGGTGGTCACCTAAAATGTACCAGGTTCTTGCCCACTGTTCCATTAACACTTTCCAAACACATGTTTCACATACCCTTTTATCTACTTCCCATTGAAGGTGCCGATTTAGTATTAGGCATGGAATGGCTTGCTTCACTTGGACCCGTCATTGCTGATTTTTCTGTTCCGTCACTTGCATTTCAAAAAGATGGCGACCAATGTATTTTGAAAGGTGAATCACTAAATTCATTGGTTTCCCCTAGTTCATTATCCTCCCTTGTGAAGCATACATGTATTGCTTCCTTACATACCATGGTCTTTCACCACCAACCACCTATTGCTTCCCCTACGTCTGATGTTACTCACCCTGGCCCCAATATCCAACTTATCCTCACTAAATTCCAACCTTTATTCGACCATCCACATGGCTTGCCACCACCACGACCGCACGACCATTTTATCTCTAATCTCCCGGATGCAAAACCAGTTAATGTCCGCCCATATCGGTATCTAAAACAGGTTATGACAGACTTAATTAAGGAGATGCTACAAGAGGGTATTATCCAACCAAGCCACAACCCATACTCTTCTCCAGTTTTACTTGTCCAAAAGAAAGACGGGTCGTGGCGCTTTTGTGTCGACTATCGCGCCTTAAATGCAATTACTATACGCGATCGTTTTCCAATTCCAACTGTTGATGAACTCTTGGACGAGTTACACGACGCAACAGTTTTTTTTCTAAAATCGACTTACATGCCGGCAATCATCAAATTCGCGTTGCACCCGGTGACATTGGTAAGATCACGTTTCGTATGATTGATGGACATTACGAATTTTTAGTAATGCCTTTTGGCCTTACAAACGCTCCGTCCACCTTTCAATCAACCATGAATGACCTCTTTCGGCCGATTTTACGACGTTTTACCTTGGTGTTTTTTGACGACATACTCGTCTATAGCCCATCGTTGGAAACCCATTATCAACATTTGGAGTTTGTCTTGGAAACTCTCATGAACAATCAGTACCATGCAAAATTATCCAAATGCATTTTTGGAGCTACTGAACTTCCCTTTTTGGGTCACCTTGTTTCGGCAAACGGTGTACGCGCCGAACCGGAAAAATTAATTGCTATTCAATCTTGGCCGACCCCGAAATCCATGACTACTTTACGAGCCTTTTTGGGTCTTACCGGGTATTACCGACGTTTGTCAAGAATTACGTTTGTATCGCATCACCATTAACCGATATCCTCAAACTACCTAAATTTGCATGGACATCTGAAGCATCATCATCTTTTCAACAACTCAAAGACTCCATGGTACACCTTATCACCCTCACTCTACCTGATTTTTCCCAACCTTTTGATATCACCCCCGATGCCTCGGGTACGGCTATTGGCGTCGTCCTTGCTCAAAACGATAAACCTATCGGGTTTTTCAGCAAGAAACTATGTTCTCGTTTGCAAACTCAATCGACATATAACCGGGAACTCTATGCCATTACAGAGGCTATCGAAAAGTGGAGGCAATACCTACTTGGTCGCAAGTTTCGGATTTTTACGGACCTTCACAGCCTTAAGAGCATGCTCACCCAATCAATCCACACTCCAGAACAGTAGAAATGGATTTCGAAGTTGATGGGTTACGAATTTGAAGTGCACTTCAAACCGGGAAAACACAACCGTGTCGCCGATGCATTGAGCCACATCGACCAACCAGTCTTTTTAGCGCTTTCAACACCAACGACAACATGGGTAGAAGTGATCCGACAATATTACTGTGAAAATGATGATGGGAAACAACTTCTAGCTACGGTGCAGGCCGACCCTACGGGTTTTCCACATCACAGAATTAAAGATGGCCTCCTGTTTCTTCATGGTAAACTTTATATCCCAAAATTCCACACTTTACGTACTTATTTATTGGAGGAACTTCATTCCACACCTTTGGGAGGCCACTCGGGAATCGATGCCACTACTAGAAGATTATCTCAATTTTTTTCTTGGACCCACTTAAAAAAAGATGTCAACTACTTCATACGCAATTGTGTTGTTTGTCAAACTACAAAAGCACAAAACCACAAACCATATGGGCTGCTCCAACCACTCCCGATTCCTTCGAATACATGGGAAGAGATTTCCATGGACTTTATTACCCAATTACCACCATTTCACGGAAAAACCGCCATTTGGGTCATCATTGACTGACTCACAAAAGCCGCTCATTTCATTACCTTACCACCAAACTTCACTGCCACAACTTTGGCCACCATTTTTTTTGCGGGAATTCTATAAGCTTCATGGGTTACCAAAGTCTATTGTTTCCGATCGGGATCCATTGTTTCTCAGCAAATTTTGGAAGCAACTATTTGAACAGTTAGGTACAAAACATCACCATTCAAGTGTTATCATCCAAAAAATGATGGCCAATCAGAAGTTGTTAACCGTTGTCTCGAGGGTTATTTACGTGCATTTGTTCATAACCAACCAAAGAAATGGTTTCAGTATCTCTACCTTGCCGAATTTTGGTACAACACTTCACATCATTCGGTAATAAAAATGACACCGTATCGAGCCGTCTTAAGACGTGAAGCTACCGCCATTCATGGTGACATCCTGCCCACTACTAACACAGCTTCCATCGAGTCATCTTTGGTAGAACATCATTGTCTCTTAGACAGAACAATCTAAAGTCGCTATGACCACACAAGCAAACCGCCACAGACTCAACAAGGAATTTCAAGTTGGTGACTTTGTCTATCTCAAGCTTCAAAAGTACCGGCAACTCACTGTTGATCGCAGCAACAAGCACAAAGTCTCAAAGCGTTATTTTGGTTCGTATCGTATAAACTCGACCTCCCGGTTGGCGCCAAAATCCACCCGGTCTTTCACGTCTCCTTGCTTAAGTCGAGTGCGTCTACTGAAGCATCTTCTGAAGTTCCAGCGACTGAGGTTAAAATTGCACAAGACAAGCTTCCTCAACCAGTTACTATTTTGAAACACCGCATCAACGACCAAGGGAGGGACCGACTTTTAGTTTAGTGGAAAGACCAAGATTTAGCTGAAGCAACGTGGGAAGATATTGTTGGAACGTGAAGGTTTATACATGAAGGATTGATTAGTTAAAGGATTGATTTTGTAATAGTTTAGTTTATATTTTGGGTCGACATGTATGTGTTGGACTAGTATGGCCGGTTTCGAGTGGGCCTAGGTTAGTAGTCCATATGTTTAGTATTTAAACAAACCTCAACCATTTGGTTGAGGTTGATCAGTTAGTTGTGACTAGAAGGCCAGCCGAAAACGTCAAGGAGTCTTGTATTAGTCATTGTTCAACTTTGAATGCAAGGTATTCTGGTTTGTGTTTTGATCATTATTGTTTCTCTATAATTATTCTTGAATCGGCTTGTGACTGTTTTCCGCACTTTCACAAGCTAGTGTTTGATATCATTGAAGGATCCTAACGGGTTTTACAATTGGTATCAGAGCCAAGAAACCAATCTTGGTTCGGTTTTGATATCATCCTGATTCAAGGACATCTTATGCTACTGATCCAGTTTTTTATAGTGTTTGTTTTGCAGTGATAACAGTTTTGGTTGCATGTTCTGTCTACGGATCATTCAATCTGCAAACTGTTCTTTGAAATTATCGAAAGAAGTTACTGATTTTGGTTTGTGTAATTTCAGAGAGTTGTTTGCTGATTTCTCAGAGTTTTGGTGATCAAAGAAAATTCAAAGATTACGATATCTTTGAATTTTTTGAAAAGTGCTGAAAATCAGGGATTACAAGTCAACAGATTTATCTCACATTTGTTTTGCAGGTCTCGACTCGCAATCAACTGTGGTCTCGACTTGTCTGCTTTTGGTCTCGACTCGCAATCAACTGTGGTCTCGACTTGTATGCTTTTGGTCTCGACTCGCAATCAACTGTGGTCTCGACTTGTCTGCTTTTGGTCTCGACTCGCAATCAACTGCGGTCTCGACTTGTCTGCCTTTAGTCTCGACTCGCAACCATCTGTAGTCTCGAGTTATCTGCCTTTAGTCTCGACTCGCAACCGTGGTCTCGACTCGCAACGACACTTTGCAATGTGATTTGGACTAGGACTTTGAACAGTTAATAGAATTTTTGGACTTAAAATAATTAATTGATTAATTAATTATGTCTACAAATAATGTTGATTTGGCTGCCCTTAACAAACAACAAGAACTGGATTCAAAGCTTAGAACCACTACACGTATTCCTAGGTTGACTGATGCAAATGATTTTCCCAAGTGGAAATGGCGTTTTGAACAACACTTGAAGGTCAAAGATTACAAACTTTGGAGAAGCATTTTGAGGGGACCAAGGGAGATCATGATGGATAGTTCCACTGAACCAGGTGTTAAAGTAAAGAAACCCAAAAGTCAATATACTGAAGATGATCTACTTATAATTGAAGAAGATGAAAGAGCACTGTCCTACTTGACTACGGGATTGGGTCCAGGCATTGCTATTGGCTTTCGCACCTGCAAATCCGCCAAAGAACTGTGGGAATCTTTAATCGACGTCTACGAAAGGAATGAAGATATGAAGGAGAGTCGAAGAAATCTGCTGAGACAAAATTTCAACAACTTCAACCATATTTATGGTGAAACTGTTGATAATCAAATTCAGAGGTTCGTCAAGCTTGTCACACAAATGCAGATGGAAGAAATTCATACATCAAATGCTTCTACAAATAGACAGCTTCTAAATGCACTGCCAAAAAGCTGGGATCATCATGTTGCTATGATCAAGAAAACAAAAGATCTTGCTAGGTGCAGTTTGTCAGAGATGATCTCTCATATTAAAGCCTGTGAATTAGATGATAAACAAAGAGAAACCAACTATAAAAACAGCATGCTAGCCGCAGGATTCTCTGTTGCTCCCACTTCAACAAATAACAATAACGCAGCTCTCTTGTCTCAAGGAGGTTTTCAAATGTTTAGCAATGCAGCATCTGCTAAGGTTGCCCCTACTTCAGCAAATGTCTATTGCTCTGGGTCCTCTAATCAAGTTACTCCATCACATTCTACAGTTGCTTCTGCTTCCACTGTAAATGCCTACACTGCTGCTTCCGCTTCCACTGTGAAAAATGAGATGATTGCTTTCTTTACACAACAGTCGAAAGAAAATTTGGATATCGCAGCCTCTGTCATAAATTGTTTGAACACCTTCGTTGCAGGAAAAATTGATCCTCCTAAATGGTGTGGCGATGACTTACATCAGATTCATCCTGATGATGTGGAAGAAATGGACATCACCTGGCAGATGGCTATGGCTGCTTTCAGGGGCAACAAGGTTTATGAAAAGAACTGGTAAAACCAAATGGGGTGCTTCATTTACAGGAGCTTCTACGGTGCCTTTTAACTTACGCTGTTACAACTCTCATGAGGAAGGACACTATGCTCGAAATTGCACAAAGCCACCGATAAATAGAGAACAAACTCCGGCTCAGCCCGTTACACCTAATCGAGAAAGAGCTCTTGTGACCACATCGAGTATAGCGGATGATGCTGCTACTAATGGAAGTCCACAACCATTGGGATTAGCTCAAGCCTTGGTAGTTCAGCCTGATATCAACTTTGATTGGAGTTTGGAAATTGAGCGATTGAACATCTCAGCTCCAGAAAATAAGAACGAGTCAAACAACATTGCTTTCATGACCTCAACTAATCAAAATTCTGAACCAGAAGAGGAGACTTCAGCTGAAAACTTTGCTCTTATGACTCAAATTCTTTCAGCTCCAGTTAAAGGTCTCACAAAAGAAGAGGTACTTTCTTTTTTCTGTACTCCTGAGTGTAGGGAAAGGGTTGAAGCCTATAGAATACACAACGCTGAGCTCATTCAAGATTATCAAGACATTAAAAATAAAAATTTTACTTTATCAAAAAACGAAAAACTTTATAAAGAAAAAATTGAGGCTCAGCGAAAAGACATTATCAAACTCAAAGATGATGTAAGTGTAAAAACAGCCCATTTCTTAGAAGCTCAGGAGAAAGTATGCATTTTAACTAAGGAACTGGAAGATATCATAGATAGATATCAAATAAATGAACTTAATATTAAGAAATATGATTCTTCCAGCAAACTAGTTAAAAACTTGTGTGATCAACAGCTCGCATACAAGAAAAAGAAAGGGTGCGGTTTGGGTTTCAATCAGGCTCCTCCTCCTTATAATGACAATTATACGTATTTACCTATGACTGAGGAGGAGATGATGAATGAAAGTAAAATTACTTATGGTCCCAAAAACAATAAGTCGTCATCTAATGACAGACCAGTTGAGAAACAAAAGTCTACTCCATTAAATTTCGTCTCTAAAGGCTCAATTGATCCTAACGTTTCGTCTTCATGTGCAGATGATTTTTCTGAAGTAAAGTGTGGAGATGTTCATGGGAGTGAACCAGTTGTTCATTCAAATATTTCTGAAAATTATTTTGAACAAACTGAATTTGATATTGCTTTTGGTCGGTCTTTGTTTGCGTCGTTTTCTGCTTATGTTTCGTCTAGTGAGCCTATTGTTTTGGGCAAAACTGATGATGGTTGTGTTGAATCTTTGAACAATAAGTGTGGTGGTGATCGTTTTTCAGTTAATACGTGTGATTGTGATGTTTCTAATGTTTCAGTTGATGACAGTGTTACAGGTGAGGTCCCTCAGGACGCATTCAGTGAAACCACCGAAACGACTTCTCAAGAAAATCAAGAGTATCCTGATTCTTCTTCTGAATCTGTCTCAGTGGGTGTCCTTAATGTTGAATCTAGTGGGATCGCATTGAAAACTGTAGTTGAAATTGAACCTGAATTAGTTTCACATGATAAATGTATTGATGAAATGCATATTGATGAGACTTTTACATGTTCAAATAATGAAACAGAATTTAGTAATGAAGAAAAGGGAATTGAGATAAATGAGGAGACATTAGAAAAGGTTTTTGAACTTAAAACATCCATTTCGAATGATGCTCGCATAAAAGAAAGTGTGTCAAATTGTTTATCAACTTCTCATGATTGTGTGAATTCCAGTCAGCAGCCACCAAAACACTCAGAACAACCACAAGCAAAACATGTTCAGAAAACAAAAACGCCAAATCATTCAAAACCAAGCAAATCTTATCAAAATTTTCAAAATACTCACAAAATGAAACGTCAAACATGTTTTAACTGTGGCATCGCGGGCCGCATTGCCAGAAATTGTGATCAACTCCCAAGGGCACCGTACAAGATGAAGTTTGCGCAAGATCAAAAGGTCAAGTCTAACCGATATCATTGTTTAGAGTCAATGACGACTGAAAAGTCTAAGCCAGTGAAAAATAAATATCGCAAGATTAAACCTTTTGACCAGGATTGGAATGTAGCCAAACGTAGAAATCAAAATCAACAAAAGGATTTTTCAAAAAATCAATCTAAAGCGTTTGGTCAGTACAATTCTAAATGGTCGAATAAGCATTGGAAACCTAAAGCTAAGGCCACGCATTCCAATTCGTCTCATCCAACTCATCAAAATTCTGCCGTTAAAAATCCTTCGAAATTTTTAAATAAAGATAATTTGGTATGGCAGAGAGTAACTTTCGTTGATACACAAGGGAAACCCAGATCCGCTATGGCCTGGGTTCCTAAATCTAACTGATCCCGCTTTTAGTGCAGGAACAGCTGTGGAGGACTACCGTGCGCCTCTGGTACATGGATAGTGGCTGTTCCAGGCATATGACGGGAGACTTGTCTCAGCTGGTCAATGTAAAAGAATTTGACGAGGGATATGTCTCTTTTGCGGGAGGAGAATCTGGAAGAATCACGTTGAAGGGAACAGTGAAAAACAACGTTTTAAGCTTCGAAAATGTGAATTATGTCCCAGAACTGAAACACAATTTGCTGAGCATCTCACAAATTTGTGACCGAGGAATTTCAGTTCATTTTACAAAGAAAGGATGCTATGTAATGAAGCCAGGGATCGTTATTCCTGAAGATTGGTTTTTGATGACAGCTGAGAGACGGGGAAATGCTTATGTCATTGATATGAACAAGAAGCCGTGTGAAGAAATTACTTGTCTATTTTCGAAGATATCAGAACATGATGGTTTATTGTGGCATCGTCGCCTTGGACATGTGAATATGAAGAATTTGAATCGACTTGCCAAAGGTCAACTGGTCCGTGATCTGCCAATCAAGTGTGTTGCTTGTGCTAAGGGAAAAGCTCATCGAAAGCCTCATAAATCCAAGCCTACACTCTCAACCAAAGTTGTGCTTGAATTACTTCATATGGATCTGTTTGGTCCAGTGAACGTGTTAAGTATTGGCAAGAAGGCGTATTGTCTCGTGATAGTCGATGACTATTCACGCTACACCTGGGTGTACTTTCTAAGTCACAAGAGTGAAGCTACGGGCTTGATCAAACAATTTATTACTTTGGTGGAAAATCAAGCTAGTACGAAAGTGAAGGCTATTCGATCAGATAATGGGACGGAATTCAAAAATGTTACCATGGATACATTCTGTGCAGAAAAGGGAATTGATCAACAGTACAGTGCACCACGAACTCCACAACAAAATGGAGTGGCTGAAAGACGAAATCGCACTCTTATAGAGGCTGCGCGTACTATGTTGGCTGACTCAAAGCTTCCAAGTTTCTTCTGGGCTGAAGCTGTTAGCACAGCCTGTTACGTCCAGAATCATGCTTTAGTAAACAAACGTCATATGAAAACTCCTTATGAGATTCTGGAAGGACGTAAACCTTCGGTTTCACACTTTCGTATCTTTGGTTGCCCATGTGTGTTACTACTTATGGACACCAATGGAAAGTTTGAAGTCAAAGGGGACGATCGTTACTTTGTTGGATACGCTAAAGGTTCAGCCTATAGAGTATACAACAAGGTAACTAAAAAGGTCGTTGAGTCGTGCAACATTGAATGGCTATTAGAAAATGCTACTGATGCTAGAGTTGGACCAGATTGGTTATATGATTATGCTGCATTATTTAAATCATTTAACATGTTGTCAAGTGTCCCTACAGCTGCCGGCATGTCTACTCCAAAACAACCGTTGTCATTTGGTGACAATGAGAACAAGCTGAAGGAAGATAAAGAAATCATACCATTGACCCACCGGGAATGGTTTTCACTCGACATCCTACGCCTCAGCAAACGTCCCATCAATCCCCTGAAGGTGCTTCAACAGGTGGTACTGTTTCTAATGGTTCAGGATCTGCACTATTTCCTGAACCCATTCCTGAAGATTGCATTGTTACCACTCCATACATTCATCATACTGCAGCATCTAATGAGGGGGAGTCTAGCAACACCACTGCTGATAATCAAGATGCTTCTCCTGAAGATGAGACCGTACCTGACATGGCAATAACTACAAGTGTTCAACGAAATCACCCTATGGAGAATGTGATTGGTCCTGTAAATGCAGGAGTTTTAACCAGGAGCCAATCAGGAACCATCAATACATGCTTATATTCTTGCTACATTTCACAAATAGAACCTAAAACTGTTGATATAGCTTTGCAGGAACCAGGCTGGGTAGATGCTATGCATGAAGAGCTGAACCAGTTTGAGAAGTTTGGAGTATGGAAACTTGTCAAGTTGCCAAAGGGAAAGCGCAAACTTGGAACTAGATGGGTGTTTCGAAACAAGCAAGATTCTGCAGGGGTTATTGTTCGAAATAAAGCAAGGCTGGTGGTTCAGGGTTTTCGACAAATAGAGGGTCTGGATTATGATGAAGTATATGCTCCGGTTGCCCGACTTGAAGCCATCCGGATCTTCTTAGCTTACGCGTCATATATGGGGTTCACTGTATATCAGATGGATGTCAAGACAGCGTTTCTATATGGAAATGTGAAGGAAGAAATCTTTGTTGAGCAGCCACCAGGTTTTGTGCATCCAGATCATCCAGAATATGCCTACAAGCTAGACAAGGCATTGTATGGATTACACCAAGCACCACGAGCTTGGTATGCTACACTAACTGAACATCTTTTGGCTCATGGGTACACACGTGGCACGATAGACCAGACTCTGTTTATCAAGAAAGTGGGCAAGGATCAGATCTTGGTTCAAATTTATGTTGATGATATTATCTTCGGATCTACAAGTGAGGAGCTTTGCAAGGAGTTTGAGAGAGTTATGAAAAAGAAGTTTGAAATGAGTGCTCTCGGGGAAATGACACTGTTTTTGGGTCTACAAGTCAAACAGAATTCTCAAGGCATTCTTATTCATCAAGGGAAGTATGTGGATGACGTGCTAGCAAAATTCAAGTTTTCAAACGCAAAATCAGCTGAAACACCAATGGTAGAGAGACCGTTGTTGACTGAAGATGAAGAAGGATCTCCTGTTGATCAACGTCAGTATAGGTCTATGATCGGGTCGTTGATGTATCTGACAGCTAGCCGTCCGGATATCATGTTTGTTGTCTGCAACTGCGCAAGATGTCAGGCTAATCCTAAAACTTCTCATCTTACTACTGTTAAACGAATCTTTCGGTACCTTAAAGGCCAACCTCGGTTTGGTCTGTGGTATCTGAGGGATTCCAATTATGACTTGTTTGCGTTTTCTGATGGCAACTTTGGAGGTACTGATAGTGACAGGAAATCTACATCAGCTGGATGCCAATTTCTGGGTGACAGGCTCATTTCTTGGCAATGCAAGAAACAACAAACGGTGGCGATTTCTACAGCTGGAGCTGAGTACGTTGCCGCCTCTGCATCTTGCTCTCAAGTGGTGTGGATGCAACATCAATTGCAGGACTACGGTTTGACTTATTTCAATACTACTATTTGATGCTGCAATACAAATAGTTAGAAATCCTGTCTTTCACTCCAAAACCAAGCACATAGACATAAAAGTTCATTTCATTAGAGATTGCTTTGACAGAGGTCTTATTACACTTGAGCAAATCGACACAGATGCAAATGCTGCCGATTTGTTCACCAAACCTGTCAGCAGCTCAAAATTCAAAGTGCTTGTGGATTTTCTGAAAATGATCCGTTTCACTGACTGAGCATTGTTTTGTTTCGTATGTAAATTTGTTCATAAAGTTTTCTATTCTTAGGTAGTTTTTATTTATGCTCAAATTTAGGGGGAGAAAATTATGAAAAATACAAAAACATTACAAAATTAAAAAAATACAAAAAGAGGCGTTGCATGACCGGGAGATGATATGAATTTTCACATTATGGTCAAGGGCTGACTCATGTAAGACCAGTATCGAAACAGTTTGACTCTAGTATTGATGTGTTGGTAGGCTCTATTCTTAAGACTGGAATCATTGGTTGTTTTTGTTCAGAACTAAAATAGTACATGACCCCAGGAAAGAAAATCACCTGGAATTAGCTCATGTCTATTTGAATGTCTGTATGTTGTCCCGATACACACAATTTTGGTCTGACTTTGAAATCTTCTCTAAAAAGGTCGTGTATCTCCTCTGCTGCATCCAGATATATGCTGACCTGGAGGTGCTAGGCAACGTCAGCTTCTGCTGCATCCAGATACATGCTGACCTAGCTGTACGTTGTCGCTTGGTAGATCAATTAAACACCCGAAAGAGGCCCTCAAGTGCCCAAAAGAAACCCGAGAAACCTATATCAAATTGGGAAAAACTCATTTGATCTGTATATTATACCATCTTTGCTTAAGATCTATTCTGTTCTCTTCTTAATCTATTCCCAGTTAAGATTTCAGAGATCTGGATTGGACTTGTGAAATATCTTGTAGGGAAGCTACTTGCATGATAGAGTGTGCTGTTTATACTTCCGGGATTTGATTAGTATTTGTTTGGGTTTTCATTGTTAAGAAATCAAAACATGATAAAATTTGTTACAGGCAGTTATATGGAAAAGGTCTAGGGAGATGAGTTTAGGTGGACAAATATACTGGCAATCGTCTAGATCATTCGGTAGTAGATCAGTGTTGATAAGTGAAGTTAAGCCCGAAACCTCGTGATTTGATCCCTGAGCAATTTTGTAAATTTCCTATTTTATTTTTTTTGTTGTAAATAATAGTTTTTATTATTTAATTTTTTGTTTTAGGTTTTACATTTATAAACTTGCTCAGAAGGTTTAGTGGATTATTAAAATTATAACTGATTTATTAAAAGGATTTTTGTCATAAATTATTTTATCAAAAGAAATTCTTTAAGTCGGTTAAGCCCAAATGTTTGGTCTCGGCCCAAAGTCAAAGGCCCAGTTCACTTAGGGTTGGGGTATAAAACACAGGTCTCGAGTCGAGACCTCATTTCTCACTCGAGACCAAGTGCTATCCTCTCTCAAAAATTCCGGCAAGCATTTAATATTTCCGACGCGTTCTTCAGTCTCGATTCATCAAACTGGTTTTCCGGTCTCGATTCATCGGTTTTAAAGGTATTTTGATGATTTGTTTGAAGTTTTGCAGGGAGTTTGAACATTTGATTCTGATTTGATGAAGATTTGAAGATGACCAAGAACCCTAGTTTTAAATATATTTTGGTCTTCAAATAAATCGTAGGATGTTTTTGGGATTTTGATCCAAAATCTGAAAAGATGAAGTTGTTTGTGGGGTTTCGACTCAGATAACATAAGGACTCGAGACCAGTGGTTACGAGTCGCAATCTCATGGTCTCGACTTGAGATCTCAAGGTCTCGACTCATGGTCTCGGCTCGAGACCTCAAAGTCTCGACTCATGGTCTCGACTCAATAAATCATGATTTCGACTTGAGAACTCATGGTCTCGACTCATGTCTCGAGTCAAGCTTTTAAAATCTGAGTTATGGTGCTGTTGAGTTGTTCTAAATGTTGACTTTGTAATTTGGAAATTTCATACAAATATAAATGTCAATGTTTCTAATGCATTTTTGTTTTATGCAGATTATGGATTTGAAATTCATTTCAACACATAATCAAGCAGGATACTTAGCACCTCCTTCGGAGAAACACAAGAAGGTGTATACTTCATTGTTGAAAGGTCTCAACAGCTGCCGTATTGTTCACGCACTACAAGAAAATCCAGTTATCTACGAAAATCTTATTCAAGAATTTTGGAAAAGTGCAAGAATTGAAGTTATTGAAGGAAAAGGAGTTATTGTTGCTGACATTCAAAAGAAGGTTGTTACTGTGACAGAGCAGATGATTCGAGAAGTATTACAGTTCAATGACCAAGAAACAGATTCAATTGAACTTCCCACTGGCACAGTTGAAGCTATATTGCCTAGATTGAGTTATGAAGGGAAGTATCCACCTCTGCTTAAGAAGTTTGTGCATCCTTATTGGCGACTTTTGCTGCACATGTTTATTTTGTGTATGACAGAGAACAGAGGAGGCACTGATCAGTTGAACATTACTCAGTCTGCTGCTCTTGTCTGTATGATAACAAACGAGCCTTTCAATTATTCAAAGTATATTTTTGAAGCGATGAAGAGAATGTGTTTGGAGTCAGAAAGGACAAGTTTCTTATGTATCCTAGGTTTTTCCAAATGATTTTTAATGCTCGTTATCCAGAGTTGGAGAGATCTGGAAACACATTGGAATTGAAGCCCATGGGTCCAGCTTGTTTTGGTGCTCTCACTCCAAAGAAGGGTACTGAAAAGAAATTTGAAGGATTAATTCCGTTAGAGAAATTTGGTCAATTTGCAGAGACTGAAGATGTTGCTGCTAATCCAGTAATAGTGCAACCTGTTCCAGTGAATGATGCGCCTGCAAATGCTATTGTTGCTGAAGAACATGATATTCAAAGGGGTATTGAAGATGAGCCTGAGACAGAGATTTTAACAATCGACTCTGACGATGAAGGGATTGAGATTATGTGTGATTCTGGGGAAGATGAAGAGCTTCCTCCTGAAGCTGAAGCTGATACTGCTGTTTCTGCTGTTCCACCTGTGATTTTTGCTGAAAGTTTGGCTTTGCTATTAAAGTCTGTAACTGATAAGATGGGAAATCCTCCTTCTGATCTTTCAGTTTCAAGTGAAGAGCCTAGTGAGAACCCAAAGGATCCTGATTCCCTGCTATTGAAGCAGAAAAGGAGGGATCCTCGACTCGGAATGTATGTTGACAAGACAAAGATCAATCCATGAATATTGCTGAGGATGATGATGGTCTGTATGACTTCGATTTTGAGAAAAATGTCACTGATACCACCACTGCTACTGAAGATATCTTTGAGTTTGATGCTGACACTCAAAGAAATGATATGGATACCACCACTGTTGATGTTCAAGTTACAACTGTTGATACTGATTCTGTTGTTGATATTATGTCACTTGGTATTTCGGAATCTGCAGGTCCTTCTAAAATTGTTCATGACTTACCTAGCAGTTCAAGTGGTAAGAGACCTGAAGAACCGTTGAGGATGCCATTTGATGATGACTCAAGTGATGATGATGAGTTTATTAGTATGAGAGAGATGAAGAAAAGATTGGTTGTGCTTGAGCAAGATTCAATTCACAAAGATACCAAGATTATTCAACTTGAAGGCACTATAGTGAAGAAAGATCAATAGATTGAACAGCTTCAAGTAGATGTTAGTTTGTTTTTCAGTACGGTTTATGATTTACGAGGAAAGTTGGAAAAGAAGTTTGGACAAGAGTTTTCTGAACCAACTGATGTTGAAAACAGAAGAAAAGCTTTCGCTAAGGATGATGCTGAGAGAAGTGCTGCTATGGAACAATATTTCAAAAGAGTTACTAATCCAGTGGCAGACAAAGAGAAGGCTGAAAGAATTAAAAAGAAAAGGGAGTTTGTAATTTTGATGAACAAGAATCTGAATCCAGATGATGATGATGCTCATGCAACTCATCATTTAATGGATGTTGGTGAAACTCTCTTTGATAAGGTTGGAAATCGTTCTGGTGTAGTTAGCTGGGGATTTGATCATGATCGCAAAAGATGGTGGATAAAGAGAAAAATTGGTCCTGTCGAGTGGTACAAACATCCAGGCCAGTTTCAGTCTTTCACTAAAGTTGATTTGACAAATTTGTCTAAAGCACCTTATGTAGATGATAAGCCTGGAGGTCCTGGATATATGTTTTTTGAGAGATTGAAGAGGGAGGTTCTTCGTAACTTTCCTTCGATGCGCACGGCAGAGTCTTTTGTTAAACCAGCTAAAGGAATTAGAGATCCATACACAAACAAGCGTATGAAGATTGTGCATTGGCTTGTAACTGACAAAGAAAAGATGATTCCGTTGGTGACAAAGATTCCAAAAGGTGCTTTGAAGTCCTTACATTTCTGGGCTGATGATGAGCGTCTAGGACAGGCAGTGTTTGTTTGTGATGATGATGTGAATTATCGATTGGTTGATCAAGTTGATTTGCTGAATCTTGCTCTTGAAGATCTGGAGGTGTTAGCTCAAAATCAAATATGAGCTACTGAAAAATATGAAGAGATTGCAAAAGGATGGACTGCTGCTGTTGTTTCAGCCATTCACATTTGCACAAAAGGTTTTGGTGGACTCAAGGATTGGTTGGGTGGTGATCGTGAAGGTTGAAGTCTCAAGAACCTCCATGCATAAACCTAGGGGGAGATTGTTGGAACGTGAAGGTTTATACATGAAGGATTGCTTAGTTAAAGGATTGATTTTGTAATTGTTTAGTTTATATTTTGGGTCGACATGTATGGGTTGGACTAGTATGGCCGGTTTCGAGTGGGCCTAGGTTAGTAGTCCATATGTTTAGTATTTAAACAAACCTCAACCATTTGGTTGAGGTTGATCAGTTAGTTGTGACTAGAAGGCCAGCCGAAAACATCAAGGAGTCTTGTATTAGTCATTGTTCAACTTTGAATGCAAGATATTCTGGTTTGTGTTTTGATCATTATTGTTTCTCTATAATTATTCTTGAATCGGCTTGTGACTATTTTCCGCACTTTCACAAGCTAGTGTTTGATATCATTGAAGGATCCTAACGGGTTTTACAGATATGGATGCGTTTACACTGCAATTTCCCTTGTTTCCACTTAACCTCGAGGATGAGGTAGCTTTTCGAGACCCGGGAATTGTTACGATCCAGCAAGACCAGGCCCAAGAAGATGCAAAAGCTACTGATCCACCTGGAGTGGGCCGGCCTAAAAGAGACATAAAGAAGCTCGTTCGATTCCAAGAGTAACCAACAAGAAAATAATTAACAAACTTCCATTTTTAAGAGCACATGTTTCCTTTGTTCCATGCATTTGTTTTTGTCCAGTATCTTCCATCTTCCATGATCTCCTACGTGAATTGTGGAAGTAGTTTCTTTCTTTTCAAGTAATTCCTTGTTTTAAATACTTGTTTTTGCTTAATGAAAAATATAGAGAAAATTGTCTGAGTTCGTATCCTTTCCCTTCCTTCGTTCTTGAGTTTGATCCACTGACGGATCGCAACAGTTTCCAACTCATTCGTTTTGTTTATATATAAGAAACATTAGAAAGAGATTAAGAGGGCATGATCAGTTTACAAAGGTGGATGGGCGTCGGGTTGGTTTTAAACTGTAGAAGATGATGACAGTTGAAGAACGTCTAAGTAAAGTTAAAAAACCAATCAATCAGATCTGTTAGTTTTGCATAGTGGTTGAGAGGTCTTGAGAAATAGTAGATGGCGCGGGTTCGAGTCCTTGCATCTCCCTGGTTTTTCGCTGCTGTGCTTTCTTTTTGATAAATGCAAGTTCAGGCTTGTTCTGAAAGTTAGTTAAAATGAATTAAAAATTAAAGAATAGCAAGGTTTGGGGTTGTCCCAGTGGTTGAACTAATGTATCTCCACTCGGAGAACCCGGGTTCATTCCGGGTATCTCAGGGGTCTAGCGTATTTTTTTTATTATTTTATTTATTCTTATTATTATATTACAACACTTCATTCAGTAAACAATTATTTTATTAAAACCACTTATTTACAATTCTTATTTATCAAGAATAGTTTAATAAAAGTAAAATAGTTTACTCTTTATTAAATAAACAATATAGATGACAAGGAGATTCTATTAACCAAATAAATTAGTATAATATAAAATCAAATACATAATATAAATGTTGTATACTATAATTATACATATACGTAATGGTCTAGAGACGGGAAAACTTCTAACCTTTTGGTTAGTGACAATTTCTAACCTTGTTTGGTATCTCGAACTTAGGAAACTGTGACGGCACACGTCGTACCCTGCGCATAAATATAAAATACAAATAATTTTATTATTAATTTTTTCATTTTATTTAGTGCACTCCAAATTCTTGTTTAAGGATAACCCTCATTGTTTCAATTTCCCAAATCCTTTTCGCATGCTTAATTTTACAAGGAATCGCATACGAAAACACTGTGAGTGAACCTTACAACTCCCCCTTTTTAATTACACGTTTTTTGGGTGTATCATGTGTCGCATTTTCATATTACATTTTACAAAATTCAAATACGTGCAATTACCATCTTGTGAAGTCTATATGTTATGTGTTAATTGATTGATTGTTACTTGGTGCATTACATTCATTTCAGACATTACATCATCATAGGCTCATCTGTTCCCCATTACCTATGAGCTGAACTTGATGTTGCCAAACATACGCGGTCAGCTCCGTTTGATTGAACTTAGATCTAGCAGCACACCATATTACCGTGCACATATGTAAACAGTTGATTTGTTTATTGTTGTGATTGTTTATTGTGGTTTAACATATAACATACAACATATTTACTTACATTGGTTAATGCACGTTTTCGAAATAAACAAATTAAACATATTATTTTCATAATAACAAAGAGATTCACTCACCAACCTTTTTACCCCAAAAACTACTTTTACACATGATACAGGTGAACATGCATGAAGAGAAGATTGGACATACGATGGGCCTTAGTTAACAAGAAACAGATTAATGTAGTTTAATTGTTATGAATAATGTCTAAAATAGATGATTGTTTTACTTGGATTATCTGTTTTGGGAAACATTCAATATAGATTAATGACTATTTAATACACGTAATAGCAAGTCATAAGCTTTGGATCAACCAATCATGCCCCGGTCACCTATTTCCGTTGCGGGTCGTGTGACAACTGTGCTCTTTACTTGATGAACTATGCAAAACAATGTTAATTATCAAATAATACAATGCTCTTTACTTGATGAACTATGCAAAACAATGTTAATTGACACTTGTATGGCTTGGATCATGCCCTCCTCTCCAAGAAATGATCCTAACGGTTTTACGAAAACTATATAAAGCCATGTCCCCATTCCATTTTCTGCACATTTGGTCTGAGATTTCTCTAAGTCGTTGTGAATTTTCACTTCCTACCTGAGAATACTTGGAACCAAATCTATTTGGACCCTTTGTAAGTCCTCTTTCATTCTTTAATTGTTTTCCTAGCTCGAAAGTCAAACTTTGTTTGACTTTCAGCTTTGACCACGAGATGGTCAACGAGAAGTTCGTTTGAACTTCGCAACGTGAGCGTAATCACGTTGGTTATAGTCCTTAGAGACTATACCCACTGATTACCACGTTGACTAGGTGTAGTGACGAGTCGTAGTTTCGGTAAAAATGCGCATTTAAGCATATTTTGCAACCAAACTACTCTAGGTATCAAAACACTATGTTTTGATATCAAAACCTGTTTTCTAACTTAGTTAAGCATGTTTTAACATGCTTAGCTCGTCACTTTTAGTTTAGTGCTTGTATAGAGTCGTAAGTCAAGCGGTCTAAACCACCGCTTAGACTTTCGAACTCGACCCATTTGGTCGATCTTTAGGATCCGACCAAGCATGTTTAGTGACCATAGTTGCATAGGGAATAACCTTCCGAGGTTATACCTTATGGTCACCAAGTTTAAGTAGTTGTATGATAGGTAGATTATATGCCTTAGGTAAATTACCAAAATGCCCTTTTCATGCATAATTGGACTTAAAGCATATGTAACCTAACTTTTGTCACCTAAACTGATTATGCAACTTATTGAAATATGTTTAGGCATATACTACTTGTCATAGGACTAGTTAGACGCCTCGAACGCGCGTTTGCGCGCACGACGCGTTAAAGTAGCGTAAGCTACCTTAACGGGTCGCAATGGGTCGAAAGCACTTAGGTTAGGTTTCAATCTAGGACGTAGTCTTTGTTAAACCATATCACATGAGTTCCAACACTCATTTGGTTTACAAGACCTCATCCTATCCAATCTCCCGATATTTAGGCATCTATTATTTGACTAGCGATTCGATTACTAGATGCTGCTTGAGTTTCCTTGGTTTGATTGAGCTTGTTGAGTTCTTTAGATTGAGGATACTTTGCACTTCAATGTGAGTACATAGTTCCCCTATTTTACTGTTTTCAATTGTTTTGGGCTGATTCATATGTACAAAACGAATTTCAAGGTTTAAACGATAATTTCCAAAACAATGGTTTATACTAAACTAATAACAATTTCAATAAGGTGAACAATACTTGTTGGTTGTAATTACATAACGAATGACATTCATTAGCTTTGGCCGAGCCGACCAGTATTAGGTTATGGTACCATAGGATCTGACAAATCCCGTTATCAGACTACACCCATGGTTATGTGTGGGGGTTATGTAGGTAACGACCGAATCTGTGATTATTAACTTACCCTTTGGTGGTTTGTTAATACGAGAAACGAGGTAGTCGAGTCACGAAGGTTTGAATGTTGTTAACGAGATGACCAAAAGTAGTTTCACTATTAAAACGAATACGATTTTGGGACGAGTTAAACGATTTGAAACGAGATACACGATTTGAGACGAGTTAAACGAATTAAACGATTGGTTTTGGGTAGTGATTAGATAATGGGACGGGTGTAGTATGATAGAATCATGGTAGATACGCCGCTGGTACATCTTATATATAAGTGCTTCTATCATATTACATTGCGTGTCATTATTTAGTTCACTGGGGAAAATACTTTTGAAACGATGTCACACAACGAAGTTTTCAAAACAATATAAACCATACGAGTTTTATTAACGAGTTTTTACGAGATGTTATACGATTTGGTTTATTAAAACAAATGTTTTTGAGTTAAGAGTCATGGCTACAAGAATTTATAAACTATAATCAATTCGATTTGAGTTGGTTAACTATGTTGCAATACACTTTTCAAAACAAGGTTTGTATTTTGACTCTTGTAGTCTAACGTGGTACTGCAACATATAAACGAGCCATTAATCCAATACTCTCATAAAACCTATGTACTCGCCAGCATTTCTTTGCTGACTTTATTTTTACATATGTTTCAGGTGGTATTGCTTGATGTTGCTTGCTAGGAAGCTTGTGTCACATAGGACCTGGACGAGGCCTTAGTGACTTAAAAACAGTTATAAACAATATGTAGTTTGTTTGTTTTGATCTAAAGACAATGTACATTACTTAATAATTCTTAAAACGAAACATTTGGTTACCATGGTTGTGGAACAATAATTCTGTTGCAACACTCCCCGACGTTTTCGCCACGGTTTGTTGTTTTAACGTGGTCGGGGTGTGACAGAAGAGTTGGTATCAGAGCCAATGGTTATAGGGAATTAGGTTATTAGCAATGCTTTGACCTAGACTATAACTTTAGGACCCTAACACAAGTTTACTTGTGTTTAGAATTTTAAAACAATACCGTCACCTATCCTTAGGTGATAACCACAACGAGAACACAATAACGAATCCGCTAAGAAAATTAATCATCTATCCTTGGATGATTGATTACTAGGTTTTGAACCCTTTGTTATAAGGTTTTAAACCCTCTAAGTTTTCAAACTCTCGTCAAAGTTTGGGTCTAAATAATGTGAACACGTGCAAACTGGAAGGGTGAATGCCTGTACCCTGAGTTTTCTGTCTAAGGCTAGAGTGTTCCTACAAATCCGCATTATCGGACCAGTCACTCTTACCTGGGAACTCTTGGGGTGAGTGTTCACTTATAGGCGAGCATGTCTTCGCGATACATTATATTGATCCATTTACTTTGATTAGTCACCGCGTGTCATTTGTTTGTTCGAGGTAACGAACGAATGATCGCCTTCCTTGTGTTTTTTCGATGTTTTCAATACCTCTTTTGTTTTTTTTCCAATTATCGATCTCACTCGTTTCTCATGTTTCCTTTTTAGACAATGCCTCCTCGACGCGATGCTCGAACCGAAGCTCGAACTTTTACTGCTGAGGAAGTCGCAGCCCTTGTCTCTCAGCAGATGGCTGCTGTGCTTCCAGGCATTGTGACCCAAATCCACGAACTATACAACAACAACAATAATAACAACAATAATGAACCGTGTAATTTCAAGAATTTCAATTCTGCGAAGCCGCTTAAGTTTTCTGGGTCGCAAGGAGCAACTGCGCTCTTGCAATGGTTTGAAAGTATTGAGAGCACATTCAGACACGTGCAGTGTCCGAATGAGCGTAAAGTTGAGTTTGCATCTAGTGTGTTCGAGAAGCGAGCTCTTACATGGTGGAACGGAGTGATGCGTGATAGGGGTGCCGAAGTGGCACTAGCACAAACTTGGGAAGAGCTCCGAGCTCTCATTATGACAGAGTTCTGTCCCCGGCACGAGATTCGAATTTTGGAATGAGAATTTGACGATTTGAAACAAGTCGGGGGAGAACACCGTGCCTATACGGATCGATTTGAGGAGCTCAGTTTGTTGTGTCCCATGATGGTTACCCCGTTGGATAAGGCAATTGAGAGGTATATCGATGGTTTACCTGATTCCATTCAGGACATTATGACCGGTGTTAATCCTACTACCCTTCGTCAAGTAATCGAGTGGTCTGCTACCCTGACTGAGTCTCAAGTAAGGAAGGGTAAACTTACCCGCAAGGGTGATAAAAAGAAGTCAACTGATTCTGATAAGGAAAAGGGTAAGGTAAGAAGCAGGGTGAGTCTTCGAAAAAGTCAAGGAAGCGCAAGGCTTCCCAAAACTTTGCTGTCACCAATCAAACTGCTCAGAACCCACCGACTCAACCTCCTGCGAAGAAAGCATATGCTGGTACCGCACCTCACTGTGCTCGATGTAATGGTCACCATGTTGCCCAACAGGCCTGTAAACAGTGTGCCACGTGTGGTAGACTTGGGCATTTGGCAAACATTTGTCGTTTTGGTCAAAATCTGGTCGCTCAGGTTCCAGCACAAGCTCAAGGGAATGCTGCGAGATTCCCACCCGGTTCGTGTTTTAATTGCGGAGAAATGGGTCATTTCCGCAACAACTGCCTGAGATTGGTAAACGCGAATGCAAATGCAAATGCGAATGTCAATCCGAATGGTAACGCGATAGCAAATGTGAATCCCGCTCGTGGACGAGCATTCCATTTGAATGCGAATGAGGCAAAGGCGGACAACGAAGTTGTTAACGGTACGTTCCTTTTTAACAATCAACTTGCATCTGTCCTTTTCGATTCTGGTGCCGATAGGAGTTTTGTTTCATTATCCTTTGAGCCTTTACTTACGATACCTAGAACTAAACTGAGGAAGCCCTTATCTGTCGAAGTTGCTACTGGTAAACCACTCGCACTCGATTCTGTTCTTCGTGGTTGTCAATTGAACCTCGATAACCATCTTTTCCCTATCGACCTCATACCGATGCAACTTGGGAGTTTCGACATTATCGTGGGGATGGATTGGTTAACCAAACATCATGCCGAGATTGTTTGTTTCGACAAGATCGTTCGTATTCCTCTTTCCTCTGGTGATGTTCTTGAGGTTCGTGGCGAGAAACCATCTATTGGTTTGAAACTCATGTCATGTACGAAAGCTCAAAGCTATCTACGAAAAGGATATGTTGCTTTCCTGGCACATGTCACTGAGGAGAAAAGCAAGAACAAGAGTATTCAGGATATTCCGATTGTTTGGGATTATCCAGAGGTGTTTCCTGATGAACTGCCTAGTTTGCCTCCAGTTCGTCAAGTCGAGTTTCATATTGACCTTGTACCCAATGCTAACCCGATTGCGAAAGCACCTTATCGTCTTGCACCTTCGGAGATGCAAGAGTTATCGAAACAACTTCAAGAGTTATCTGATAAAGGATTCATCCGACCGAGTTATTCACCTTGGGGAGCTCCTGTCCTCTTTGTGAAAAAGAAAGATGGATCTTTTCAAATGTGTATCGATTATCGTGAGCTTAATAAGCTTACCATCAAGAATCGATATCCCCTACCTCGAATCGATGATCTCTTTGATCAGCTGCAAGGTGCTACCTGTTTTTCCAAGATCGATCTGCGTTCTGGGTATCATCAGCTTCGTGTATTCGAAGAAGATATTCCCAACACTGCTTTCCGCACGAGATATGGACACTATAAGTTTACTGTCATGCCTTTTGGTCTGACGAATGCTCTAGCTATTTTCATGGACTTAATGAATAGGGTCTGTAAACCTTATTTAGACAAGTTCATCATTGTGTTCATCGACGATATTTTTATTTACTCGAAGTCTCGAGCCGATCACGAGCAACACCTTCGTTTGACTCTCGAACTCCTAAAGAAGGAACAACTTTTTGCTAAATTCTCCAAGTGTGAATTCTGGCTTAAAGAAGTTCAGTTCTTGGGCATATAGTCAACGAGCAGGGTATTCATGTGGATCCTTGCAAAATAGCTGCTATTAAGGATTGGAATACACCTACGACACCCACAGAAGTTCGTTCTTTTCTTGGACTTGCTGGGTATTACCGTCGTTTTATTGCAAATTTCTCAAAGATTGTGTTGGTGCAGTTGTCTGTCGACTACATCTTAGTTCGAGTCTTAGGTTAGGGCTGCTTATAGAGTGAACGGAAATCAAGAAACACATAAGTTTAGTTAGGTCCGCTTTTATGTCAAAGGTGAGGTCCGCTTTTGTGTCACTTGATAGGTCCGCTTTTGTGTCACTTGATAGGTCCACTTTTGTGTCAAGGTTTAGGTCCGCTTTTATGTCAATCTGTTAGGTCCACTTTTATGTCATGACATAAAAGCGAACCAGATAGTCTATATATAAGTAGTTGGAGCGGACCTGATCAGTGAGTCTTGTGCATGTAACGGCGAAGCCCCTGCCGATTTGTCTCCAGAACGTGTATAATTGTCAATTGATCAATAAACGAGATGTTAAATAGTGAAATCAAGCTTTACGAAGACCGAATCAATGAATTCCGCCTCTGATTCTGTCTAAGTGCTCTTCTGATCGACTCGTCAGGTCGTCAAACGTTCCTACAAGTGGTACCAGAGCTCAGGAGGAAGAGTTCTTACCGTTTAGCTCGATTTTCGCTCAAAATTCTGATTTCTACACCTTCTTTCATTAGTTCAGAGAGTTTTGCCGGTTAAAATTGGACCAAAAGTTCACAGATTGTGTGTTATTGAACATAGACAAACCCTTGAAAGTTTTGGACTGAAATACGGACTAAAAATGGGTCAAAATGATGTCCGTTTGAGATCCGCTTTTACGGTCAAGTGAGAGATCCGTTTTTAAGGTACGCTTTTAAGACACAATCTGGTCCGCTTTTAAGACACAATCTGGTCCGCTTTTAAGACACAATCTGGTCCGCTTTTAAGACACAATCTGGTCCGCTTAGAAGGCATCATCTGGTCCGCTTATAAGACATTATCTGGTCCGCTTTTACGGACAAATTCTGGTCCGCTTTTGTGGTCAATTCTGGTTCGCTTTTACGACACTTGGCCAATTCGCTTTTGTGACAGCTACAGTTTCGCTTTTGTGTTCAACAAAGACGTGTCGGAATAATTTGAAATATGGTGATGGTATTTGATGAACAAGAAAACTATTATTTTGAGAGATTTAATGATTGGCATCGAGGTTTTATGGATGACAGTTATAGATATGTGAAAAAGGATGGATGGGTCAAAAGATTTAAATATTTTGTGAGTTTGCAGAATGAAACTTTGGAAGAGTTAGAAAATCGATATAGAGTCTTACTCAGTTTTTTGAAAGATCATGAGATATTTCTGTCAGATTCTGAAAAGATAGAAAAGTTTGCAGATGCATTATCTGTTGAATGGATTGAATGTTTGAAAAATTTGCGTAAGGATTCAAATTTTACAAAATTACCTCTAAACCAATTCATCAGCAAACTAAAGACTCATGACTCTGAGACCAGAAGGAAAAAGAAAGAAATGATAAAGGTTTTAGAAAATCATGTGCTGGATCTGGGTTTAGATGTGATTGAGGAGATGATCAAAAGGATTGGTAAATGTATCAGGGCAAAACATGTGATGAAATACGATTTTAAGAGAGCTTGTTATATTGATAATAATGGAAATCCTCTTGATTTCGTTAAAATGTTCTGTGCAGGTACATTCAAGGCAAAGGAAGAAGGAGCTTCAAAAGATGAAGAATTTGTGAAGAGTGAAACAGTGTGCTCTAAGTGTGACAGCTTCAAGACTAATTATGACAAACTGTTGAAGAATGCGGAAAGTTTGACATCAGAAGTCAAGAAGTTGAAAGATGAAAAGCAAACTGATGAAAAACAGATTCTTATGGTTCAGGGTATTTGTGAGAAACTAAAAGCTGAAAACAACAAACTGTTAAGTAATTTTAACAGTTTGTCATTGAAAACTCAGAAGTTTGAAGAAAAGATTAAAAATTGTGAAATTGAAAAAACAAAAATTGAGAAAGATTTTCAAAATCAAATGAAAATTCTTGAAGATGGGAGAGATGTGTTTAGCAAAAACAACATTGAAAAACAGAAAATGATAAATTCCCATCTTCAGAAAATTATAAAATTGGAGAAAGAAGGTGAATGTGCTAAAAAGAAAATCAAAGAATTGGAGAAAGAGCTTGAAAGCAAACAGAAATCTTCAGAAGATTTGGATTTCTGGATAAAGCTTGAAAATAAGAATTTGAAAGCTAATGAATCAAACTTCCAAGAACAGATACAAATTTTGGAAAATGAAAAGTCTGTTCTTGAAAATTTGAAGAATGAGAATGAAAGTTCGATCAAGTCTCATCTTGGTAGAATATCTCAGCTTGAAAAAGAAGCTGAAAATTCCAGAAGCAAGATTGATGAACTTGAGAAGAAATTGATAGCTTTTGTGACTGCGTCAGACAGTTTGAAGTTTCCCTGTCCAAAACCAATCAATTCAGTTCCAATAAGTTACAATGTCACAAACTTTGACAATGTCAAAGTTGAAGATTGTGATGAGAAATCTGATGATGAAAATGAAAAAATTGAAAAACAAAAATTGTTTTTAGAATTAAAAGAAAAATTCAAAAATACTGTTTTGCAATCTACTGAAATAGGTGAATGCTCAAAGCAAAAACCTGTTAAGAAGATTGTTGAACAAAAACAAATTGTTAAAAAATCGAAAAATGTTCAAAACAAAAATAAAAGCTCATCAGATCAATCATCCAATCGCAATCAAAAATCACAAAAATTGAATAACGAAAACTTAAAAATTGTTGGTAATAAGTGGTGCAGGTTTGACCACAGTGCTCAAAAGTCAAATCCAACAATCAAGAAGAGGAAAGAGTATCACCAAGCCAAACAGTGCTTTGATCTGAGCGTTTGGTATGAAAATGGTGATTGGTATGATAACAGAGTGTGTTACCGATGCGGCTATCAAGGACACATTGCTGTTAACTGCCAGAGACAGAGATTTGAGACGAGGAGATGCTATAATTGTCAAATCAAAGGTCACATTGCCAGAGATTGCCCAAGGAGATCAAATGAAAAATTGAGGGTTAATTCTCAGAAATTGGCAAAGAAACCAGTCACTGTCAAGCCCAAGGAACTGAGAGTTTCAGACCAGAAAGTCAAAGAACAGAACGTCCAAGAACCTAAAGTTTGAGAAAAGAAGGTGAAGCTTTCTCAAGGGCAAAAAGACAAACTGCGAAAGAAGAGGAAGAAGGCCAGAGAATATCTGGAGAAGATTTTGTCCTCGGGTTCACCCGACAGATCGAATAAGAGTTCTGATGAATCAACTCCCTCGACTGCAAAGTCAAGCAAGTCGAATTCATCAGATACAAATCTGAGGACGAAAAAGGACAAGAAGAAGGTAACATTTTGTGGCAATGAATCTATTTCTTCGGAAACAAAGGAACCACATGTCGGTGATGAATCTGGCTCATTAAAGTCAGACAAGCCACATTCAGGCAATGATTCTGGTTTGTCAAAACCAGAAGAGCCAGTTATTGAGGTAAAATCTGAGAATTCAGGTTTAACAATGGATGATGCAAACTTTCCACCATTGTTGAACAAGAATTCAAAATCACCCAAGGACAGTCAGGCTTGGGTGAAACTGTTTAAATGAAAAACCTGACTTGCCGGAACTCCCAGGTTGGTAATTGGGGAGTAGGAATCGGCATCTTTCTTGAGAAATTCACTTCGGTGATATTTCGAATTTCAAAAGATAAATCAGGGACATTCAGTTGTACTTGATTCATCTTTCCTACAAGTGGTAATTTGTAAAACAAGGTGATGAAACCCCGAGTTTATGAAATGACACACAAAACTAATTTTCCGAAAAAACCATATTGATTAAAACAAACTTAAGTGTTTTGAAATGATAATGGGAAAATAGTTTGTTTGTCAGGGGGAGTTCTGATTGTTTACGCCAAGTGGATAGAGAATTGAAGTGATTCTCATCATGTTGTCAAGTTTGTACAGTTTGTTTCAAATTTTCTCAGAAAATCAAAATTGAAACATATTTTGATTTTAGGGGGAGAAAGATTTTAAAAAAATTAGAAAATTTGAAAATGTCAAAAACATTGAAAAATCAAAAATGAGTTTTTGTTGCATAAAAGAGGAAATGATAGTACATCAGTGGTCTATCACAACACGCTAAAGATATGTAATGTTTAAAAGTGATAAACAATCTTACTATGGATGTGTCGGTAGATTTTTGCACACTTAGTAAATTGAAATGAGATATAAACCTAAATTCAAACTTGCTTAATTCGTGGGTAACTATTCTTGGATATATGGGTAACCCCCGAAATCTTGTTTGAAAGATCCCTCTTTCTGAGATACTAGGTCTTTATACTCAGTGATATCTGGGGTATTATTCCGGGACTTCTGCTGTATGGAAATACTGACCTAGTCCCCGAATAATACTTTCTGCAAAATGCTTTGAAATATAAGCGCAACCCTCAGCAAGTTGATAAAACAATAAAATTGATAATCACTGCTATTGTAACAAAAGATCCTCTAAAGGGGACCCACCAAAAGTCGAAGCCGTCATCTCTCTGCGTATACGGAAGTATCGACCTGAGCTATCACGGCCCTCGCAATTTACCCCTTAACAGATATCATCTGTGGTATACTCACTTGTAAGACTGAATATTGGGATCTGGATACGGGAGTATACTCAAGTGGAGTGATACACATTTAAGTTCAAGTTTCTAAAACATTAATATCGTATATCGAATCAATTGAAATTTGTGTGAAAATTTAAAGTGGATCAATATACTGACAATCTAGGTAAACTGTTTAAGACTTAAAATGTTTAAAGCTTAACGGTGTTGGTGATATGTCTCAAAAACTGATATGATCCTCTTGCACAAACTCACAAAAATATGTTTGTACATATTTCATTCTGCATTTAATTTCTGTCTTTGCATTTATGTTTCTTATTTTGAAAAATCCAAAAAGATTTTCGACTACTGATGTTGAAAAGCTGACATTCAAAATCTCAAAGGCAAAACTTGATGAACAGATGGATGGGTTAATTGGTTTGAAATGTTGAATCAGAATTTGAAATGCTTCAAATTTTTGAAAAATTTTAAATGTGAAAGATTCTCAAATGTTTAGTTGATTCAGTTAGTTGAATCACAATATTGTTTGTTCTTATTAGTGTTTGAGATTTGTGTAGGTGTTTGAGCTGAACAGAGAAAAAGCCAGGATATAATTTCAATGGTGATAACAAATTCCAGACAGCGATCCTAGCATGATGATAGGGGGAGTCTGATGAAAGTTATAGCCAGAGAAAGATCCAGGCACATGATTCCAGGAGGAAGTTCCTGAAGAAGATATGATTCCAGGCAGAGTTCCTGAAGAAGACCGATTAAGAGTGAAGAGCTGTAATGTTTGAAGATGTCACACCCTCAAATCCACACGCGGAGTATTACCGCGAGGCGTGTGACGACCAGGATCTTAGCCACTATTTTTTTTTTTTTTGAACGGATTAGTTATGGTTATAAACATTAGCGTAATTAGTGACCTAATTTAAATTTTTCAAAACAGAGTTTAAGTTCACAGCGGAAAGGGGAAGAAAACTTATCATAATTGAAACCACAAGTTTATTAACATGTTACTTACGAACCACGCACTCCATCCGATTGCAACGTCCGTCCAAAGCTGTATCGAGCAACCTGCAAAGCATGCAGTAGAGTGTCAACATAATGTTGGCGAGTTCACATGTTTTCAGTTTTCCAGTTTTAATTCCAAAAACTTGTTTTAACCAGTTAATTTACCCGTTTATACATGCCATGGGGAGCTACCCCATAAGTAAGCGACTAAACTGTTTTTCCAATACCGAACACTAGGTAACCGTTGCGTTTCCGCAGGATGCCCCGATGTCAATGTTCTATCATCATTGACGGATGCCTGAGTACATTAGTTCACGACCGATCCCATACCATGGCACGGTGTGAGGTTGGTAAGACCTAAATAGCGCTATCAACTAATAACCCGTTCGCCTGGCCCCGGCGACTAATCGGTATTATGTAGTAGGGACTTAAGTGATAGAGTTTCGTTTAGTGTTGCTCGTTGCATTTCCGTATAAACAGTAATTAACGAAAAGTTCCCAGTAACAAGGGAACAAAAGTAAGTTTGTATCCCTCACCGGGGATAATGTTGTTACCCGTATCCCACACAAGGAGATAGAAATACCGCATCCCTCATAAGGAGATAGTAAGCAATTCCAAACCAGGAAAAGTTGTTTCGTTCCGTTTCCCAACCACCGGGAATGCATGCTTTAAGTAAAAAGTAGTGAACTCACCTTTGCTTTGCTCGGTAGTCAATTTACTTGTGTTAGGTTGGTCAACCATACCCTATTATGGTTTATAACTATTTATTAGGTTCGTATGCAAGTAGTGTCATGTATAATCCTACACGTATCTAACACATAGCATGCATGTCATACTAGCATATACGCTATTGGGCCTATCCTAGCATATAACAGTTAACAGCTAACAGTAACACACAATCCAAAACATGATATCACATTATGCGGCCCAATAGATAAGCAAGGAAGCCCAGTCTAAACCGGGTGGTCTCGACTCGAGACTATGAGGTCTCGAGTCGCAACCACTGGATTCTAGGTCGTAACAGCTCGCCTCGAGTTGTGAACATTTGAGTCGCAACCGTACGGGTCTCGAGTCGAGATTATAAGATCTCGAGTCGCAACCGTGCTGGTCTCGACTCCTGGAGCGCCTTGTCTGGTTTCGAGTTGTCCTTCAATGGTCTCGAGTCGCAACCGTAAGGTCTCGACTCGCAGACTATGCAGATGTTTCTAGAATTTTCAGAATAGTATTACCCAATCAAATTCCATAAGCATGTACTATCCAATTAAATTTCATTAACATGTTTCCAATTCCCTACACTTACCAACTCATATCAAATGCCTACATTTCAAATATTTTGGCACCATTTAACAGTTAATATTATCCATCAGAACTCAGTATGTAATTACCCAAATCAAGCGTAGGACAGTTTTATAGGAATTTCACAAATAAAATCATATCAACGAACATATACTACTTCAGTGAACCCTAACAATAGAGCACAGTTTATGATCAATATCCTTAACCTCTTTTGATCTAACTTTTATTTCTCAAACAACAAACGAGCAGTTCATCAAACAACATTCCATCCACTAGCATATTAAATCAACTTCCATATACAAAAGACTCAACCATTCTAAGTAAATCAAATAGATATGAAACAGTTTGTCATGAAATCATCACTAAGATCCTATCACAACATATTATCAGATTAATTTTCAACTTTATAGAACTAACAAAAATCTAATAAACCAAACATATAACAGGTTGTTGTGAGAACATTATTAAAATCCCAATATTCTAAACATCAGACACAAGACTTGAAAACATATGGTCTCCAAAACAGTTAACAATACCGAGAGTTACGGGACAGAAAGAGCTGCTTGCCGCCTCTGATTCGGAGCTCCGACGATCCGCCGCCGCCGTCGCCGGTGAGTTCTCCGCTGCCACCATCTGAAACACCACTCGATAACTCCGTCATCGTCAACACCACCGTTCCTAACACCTCTGGTGACAACCCCTTCTTCGTACCGTCAATCTCTCTCTACTGTTCTCGTTTGATTCACTGGCTGTCGGAGCTGCGTCGCTGCCGCTGCTTGACGTCACCCACCGTTACATCTCTAAGGGAGCTACCACCCTACACAATGGTGGTGGTCGGCTGTGTTTTCATGAGAGAGAGAGAGAGAGAGAGAGAGAGAAAGAGAGAAAAGTGAAGAGAGGATGTGTGTGCGGTCGGAGTGGTCGGGAGAAGTCAGAGGTTCAAGTTTGCTTGCTGGTCAGATAAGGGTGCCAAGCCTTGGCCGGAACTCCGGTCACCGGAATAGTTATCGAGAGAGGGAGGAGAAGGGGCAGGAGTGCGGCTTTAGTTATTTTAGGGTTTTATTTTCTTAATTGAATGAAGTTTATAAGTATAATAGATATATATAGGGTAGGGTTTAGGTGAGTTGGGTTGGGCTTAGCCCGTATAGGTATTCACTTAATCACTCGTTATCTAGCAAAGCCCAAGTCGCCTGCTTCAAATCCTGAACAATTATTTTACGTCTGATTCGGGTTATCCGTTAAACTCATATTTCTCGTCGCGAATTAATAATAATAACAATAATAATGATAATGATAATAATAATAATAATAGTAATAATAATAATGGAATGCTCGTCTCTCAACGATCAGGGTCAAGGGTTCGGGTTGTCACATCCTCCCCATCTTACAGGAATTTCGTCCTCGAAATTTAAGCTAAGACATATGATTCGCTCTAAATATAGACTCGCTGATATCCTAGTGTCATACGTACATACACGTAGTTCATAAAAGTTCACAGAGTAAACATGTAAGCCACATAGCACATAGGGTCACATAGCATGTAAAATCACGTAATGTAAGATTTACAGAGTTTGTACGTATCTCTCATAGTATAGAATTTCACAAATTTAATTATAACATCCAAGAAACGTACAGGAAAACCCGAAGTGTCACATTATCCCCAAGTTCAAGAAATTTCGTCCCGAAATTTAGCGCGCAGCTACTGACAAGCTAGTGTGATTAAACGTTTTCGTAGGGTGTCACATCACCCCCTGTTGGTTTGAAATTTCTTTCCGAAATTTAGTGGTAGCTTCAGTGCTGGAAGTAATGTTTGTAAACAACTGGGGATACATGCGCATCATTTGGTTTTCCCATTGCCAGGTAAACTCTGGGTCACGGTGTGAGTTTCAACGAACTCGGTTTGTTGGTTACACTACGCTCAAGGGTTTTGATTTATCGATCCTCGATCTCAACTGGTTTCTCAACGGGGCGCAGTTTGTTGCTGATCACGGGTTCCTAAAAAGGAACAACGAATGTTTCATCTGACAGAAACTTCTTCAGATTAGGCACGTGAAAGACGTTGTGTACCGCATTCAGTTTTTTTTTTTTTTTTTTTTTTTTTAGGCAGGTTTAGTCTGTAAGCAACCTTACCGATCCTTTTGGTAACTTCGAACGGTCCAACATATCACGGATTAAGTTTGCCCTATTTGTCAAAACGTACCACACCCTTCCAGGGTGAAACTTTAAGTAGAACCCAGTCTCCAACTCGGAGTTCTAGAGGTTTCCTACGCTTATCCGCGTAACCTTTCTGACGGTCTGGAGCTGCCACCATGCGTTGTCTATTCTGGGCAATCCTACCCGTTGTGTCAAGTGCAAGTTCTGGGCCGGTAATTTGGCTTCCGCCCAACACGGAGGTGACCGGCATTTGTGTCCATGCGATGCCCCAATGATATTGCCTGAATGCCAATGTGGTAGCAGTGGTTGGAAGCGATTCTACAAAGGGAAGTGCCACTCGTGTCCAAGGGCGATAATACATGTTCTCAGCATGCGTTGGAGTGTTTGGATGATACGTTTGGCCTGACCATCTGCTTGCAGGCGATAAGTGGTGCTCATGCCTAACCGTGAGCCAAAGGTTTTTGTATTCCAGTCTGAGACAAATCGGATACAGAACGTAGGTTTCGATCGAAAGTGATAGAAGTTGGCACTTCGTGCCCCCCCACAACTACTTCTATTAAGTAGATGGTTATCGGTTTCTTTGGTTGCGTGTTGTTACTAGCAGACATTTCACCAATGCCTTGGATAGGATAAGATAAGATAGAAGCACCTCGTAGAGTATCTTTCAATTGCTGGAGTTGCGGATTATTGTGCACCTTCCTAATGTCAGGTGATACTCTTTCGGGTCAAAATCATGAGGGGTTTCGCGTATGGTCGAGAAAAGCGGGCTTTTGCGACGTTAAAAGGTTGTGCGTTGGAATTTTAGCGCAAGGCGGTTTGCGTTGTAGAAGTACCAGGGTAGAGCCTAGGAGTCGTCCTGATTCCCACCGGTTCTCGGAATAGGTTCGGACGTCGTTAAAAGAAACAAGTGTCAAATTCTGACAGGATGGAATAAATCCGAGTGTCGTAACTAGGTATTAATCGCATCGTGTTCGAAGAACAGTGCTTGCCATACCCGTTACCCCCGGGGTATCCTTGGCTTTTTGCTCCAACGGGTAACGTTTGCAGAAAGTAATTCATCCGAACGGAGATTTGTGCAGAATAGAGTAAGATAAGGATCATGGAATTCGTGTAACATGGCACGAGTAGCGAGATAATGCAAGAAGGGTAGTCAAAATCGGTGCGTCCAACTTGAGACAGAATACAAAAGGCTTTGAGGTCGGCAAATAGGATTTACCTGGTGTCGATGAGGTAGTTGGTCGTACACAAGTTGTTGGCGGTTTGGATTAAGGAACGGAACGTCGCTTGTTGATAAGGTGCATCACGTCGATGTGGTTAACACCGTAAGAAACGACTAGAGGGGGATGATCGTCGTGCGGGTCTGTAGGTTTAAGGGTCTACTGAGACATACGGCAAGAGGTGATTCTTCGAATCGGTAAGAATCCAAGTTCGAGTGGGTTGTTCTAAGTCGCGCGAATGAGTTTGGAGTAGCGCTCATGTCGTCGAGGGGGTTTCGATGTGAATTTGCAAAAAACAGGTTTTCAAGAAGTACGATTGAAACAACACGTTGCTGAATTTCAAAGGCTAAAAGTTTGTCGACTAAAAGTCGAGGTTGTTAGATTCACCAACTGATGAGAAATCTGGTCAAGGTTTCTACACGAATAAATATGGATGTCGTGATAAAGAAACGATAGAAACGAGGATACCATCTGAGAAATAAGAGAGGATTCGTATGAAAGCTAGCAAAAGGGGTTCACGAAATCAGAAAAACCATCAAAGGATAACGGCTCTGGCGAATAGGGTAAGCATCCAGGTCACCGTACTCGTCGGTGGGTTGACTGGCTCGTGTCTTCGTCATGCCACGCCTTACAAATACGCCGGTTTGTAAAAGAGATATCAATTTGCTGGGTTCTGGGGCGAGCTGAGGTACAAGGTCGAACTTAATTAAGGATTGACAATGTAACGAGGAATTTGGGGAAATAACTTCATGGTCGAGGGAAAGGTGATACGATTGCTGGCACTACAATGAGAAGCATACACCAAGCATGCCTTTCGTTTTCGAGGCGTGCAAACAGAAACCCGAAAAGTGTAGACTCACTAGAATGCTTCTAGAATCCAGATGATCTGTCGGGTGAGGGAACAAGTCTCACTACTAAGTCGAGAGAGAAATACGCAAGTAAAAAGGATGTGAATGACGTCGTCGTTCCTATTAGTATCCCCTGATGTAGAGGTGGCTCCCCTTCGTCGATTCGTCTTCGCAACTTTTCTATGCGCTTCGTAGGAGGCTCGTCCTGGGCAGGTCTATCGAGTGGACGTCCCTCGCGTCGATTTGCTGTCCGGGGATGATATAAGAAAATACGTGGATGAGGGCTTGGAATAACTAGTTCCTCGCCCTTAGTGTGTCGTGGTTTCGAATTAGGTTTAGGAGGACTCACTCCTGTTTAACACGTAACATGCTAGCCTAGCCTTCGTATGATCCACGGTATTAAATACTAAATATACGCACACATATGCTAATTATACACACACACATGCGTGTTCACACACATAAGTTATGCACAAGTAAATATCGTTAGCCTACCATTACCAGGTGAGCATCTGAGATTGACGAACCTTGCAATCCGGAGTGTGGTGTCGTTGTGGTTTCCACTAAAGAACGGTTATAGTCTGGTTTTCATATAAAAATATTTTATTTCGCAAACCAAAATATTTTATATTTAAAACCTAGTTCGCTATAACCAATGGCTCTGATACCAATCTGTCACACCCTCAAATCCACACGCGGAGTATTACCGCGAGGCGTGTGACGACCAGGATCTTAGCCACTATTTTTTTTTTTTTTGAACGGATTAGTTATGGTTATAAACATTAGCGTAATTAGTGACCTAATTTAAATTTTTCAAAACAGAGTTTAAGTTCACAGCGGAAAGGGGAAGAAAACTTATCATAATTGAAACCACAAGTTTATTAACGTGTTACTTACGAACCACGCACTCCATCCGATTGCAACGTCCGTCCAAAGCTGTATCGAGCAACCTGCAAAGCATGCAGTAGAGTGTCAACATAATGTTGGCGAGTTCACGTGTTTTCAGTTTTCCAGTTTTAATTCCAAAAACTTGTTTTAACCAGTTAATTTACCCGTTTATACATGCCATGGGGAGCTACCCCATAAGTAAGCGACTAAACTGTTTTTCCAATACCGAACACTAGGTAACCGTTGCGTTTCCGCAGGATGCCCCGATGTCAATGTTCTATCATCATTGACGGATGCCTGAGTACATTAGTTCACGACCGATCCCATACCATGGCACGGTGTGAGGTTGGTAAGACCTAAATAGCGCTATCAACTAATAACCCGTTCGCCTGGCCCCGGCGACTAATCGGTATTATGTAGTAGGGACTTAAGTGATAGAGTTTCGTTTAGTGTTGCTCGTTGCATTTCCGTATAAACAGTAATTAACGAAAAGTTCCCAGTAACAAGGGAACAAAAGTAAGTTTGTATCCCTCACCGGGGATAATGTTGTTACCCGTATCCCACACAAGGAGATAGAAATACCGCATCCCTCATAAGGAGATAGTAAGCAATTCCAAACCAGGAAAAGTTGTTTCGTTTCGTTTCCCAACCACCGGGAATGCATGCTTTAAGTAAAAAGTAGTGAACTCACCTTTGCTTTGCTCGGTAGTCAATTTACTTGTGTTAGGTTGGTCAACCATACCCTATTATGGTTTATAACTATTTATTAGGTTCGTATGCAAGTAGTGTCATGTATAATCCTACACGTATCTAACACATAGCATGCATGTCATACTAGCATATACGCTATTGGGCCTATCCTAGCATATAACAGTTAACAGCTAACAGTAACACACAATCCAAAACATGATATCACATTATGCGGCCCAATAGATAAGCAAGGAAGCCCAGTCTAAACCGGGTGGTCTCGACTCGAGACTATGAGGTCTCGAGTCGCAACCACTGGATTCTAGGTCGTAACAGCTCGCCTCGAGTTGTGAACATTTGAGTCGCAACCGTACGGGTCTCGAGTCGAGATTATAAGATCTCGAGTCGCAACCGTGCTGGTCTCGACTCCTGGAGCGCCTTGTCTGGTTTTGAGTTGTCCTTCAATGGTCTCGAGTCGCAACCGTAAGGTCTCGACTCGAAGACTATGCAGATGTTTCTAGAATTTTCAGAATAGTATTACCCAATCAAATTCCATAAGCATGTACTATCCAATTAAATTTCATTAACATGTTTCCAATTCCCTACACTTACCAACTCATATCAAATGCCTACATTTCAAATATTTTGGCACCATTTAACAGTTAATATTATCCATCAGAACTCGGTATGTAATTACCCAAATCAAGCGTAGGACAGTTTTATAGGAATTTCACAAATAAAATCATATCAACGAACATATACTACTTCAGTGAACCCTAACAATAGAGCACAGTTTATGATCAATATCCTTAACCTCTTTTGATCTAACTTTTATTTCTCAAACAACAAACGAGCAGTTCATCAAACAACATTCCATCCACTAGCATATTAAATCAACTTCCATATACAAAAGACTCAACCATTCTAAGTAAATCAAATAGATATGAAACAGTTTGTCATGAAATCATCACTAAGATCCTATCACAACATATTATCAGATTAATTTTCAACTTTATAGAACTAACAAAAATCTAATAAACCAAACATATAACAGGTTGTTGTGAGAACATTATTAAAATCCCAATATTCTAAACATCAGACACAAGACTTGAAAACATATGGTCTCCAAAACAGTTAACAATACCGAGAGTTACGGGACAGAAAGAGCTGCTTGCCGCCTCTGATTCGGAGCTCCGACGATCCGCCGCCGCCGTCGCCGGTGAGTTCTCCGCTGCCACCATCTGAAACACCACTCGATAACTCCGTCATCGTCAACACCACCGTTCCTAACACCTCTGGTGACAACCCCTTCTTCGTACCGTCAATCTCGCTCTACTGTTCTCGTTTGATTCACTGGCTGTCGGAGCTGCGTCGCTGCCGCTGCTTGACGTCACCCACCGTTACATCTCTAAGGGAGCTACCACCCTACACAATGGTCGTCGGCTGTGTTTTCATGAGAGAGAGAGAGAGAGAAAGAGAGAAAATTGAAGAGAGGATGTGTGTGCGGTCGGAGTGGTCGGGAGAAGTCAGAGGTTCAAGTTTGCTTGCTGGTCAGATAAGGGTGCCAAGCCTTGGCCGGAACTCCGGTCACCGGAATAGTTATCGAGAGAGGGAGGAGAAGGGGCAGGAGTGCGGCTTTAGTTATTTTAGGGTTTTATTTTCTTAATTGAATGAAGTTTATAAGTATAATAGATATATATAGGGTAGGGTTTAGGTGAGTTGGGTTGGGCTTAGCCCGTATAGGTATTCACTTAATCACTCGTTATCTAGCAAAGCCCAAGTCGCCTGCTTCAAATCCTGAACAATTATTTTACGTCTGATTCGGGTTATCCGTTAAACTCATATTTCTCGTCGCGAATTAATAATAATAACAATAATAATGATAATGATAATAATAATAATAATAGTAATAATAATAATGGAATGCTCGTCTCTCAACGATCAGGGTCAAGGGTTCGGGTTGTCACAGAAGACTCTCACTGAAGATTCCGTCAACATTCAAGGGGGAGTCTGTTGGTGTAGTTGTCTATCGACTACATCTTAGTTCGAGTCTTAGGTTAGGGCTGATTATAGAGTGAACGGAAATCAAGAAACACATAAGTTTAGTTAGGTCCGCTTTTATGTCAAAGGTGAGGTCCGCTTTTGTGTCACTTGATAGGTCCGCTTTTGTGTCAAGGTTTAGGTCCGCTTTTATGTCAATCTGTTAGGTCCACTTTTTTGTCATGACATAAAAGCGAACCAGATAGTCTATATATAAGTAGTTGGAGCGGACCTGATCAGTGAGTCTTGTGCATGTAACGGCGAAGCCCTGCCGATTTGTCTCCAGAACGTGTATAATTGTCAATTGATCAATAAACGAGACGTTAAATAGTGAAATCAAGCTTTACGAAGACCGAATCAATGAATTCCGCCTCTGATTCTGTCTAAGTGCTCTTCTGATCGACTCGTCAGGTCGTCAAACGTTCCTACAGATTGTGGTTCCACTCACTGCTTTGACTCAAAAGAATAAGCCTTTTGAGTGGGGACCCAAGCAAGAAGAAGCGTTCCAAACGCTGAAGCAGAAGCTTTGTGATGCTCCTGTTCTATCTTTGCCCGAAGGAAGCGATGATTTCGTTGTCTACTGCGATGCATCCAACTTAGGCCTTGGTTGTGTTCTCAAGCAACGAGGCAAAGTTATAGCAAACTCGTCTAGACAATTGAAAGTTCACGAGAAAAACTACACGACTCATGATCTTGAGTTAGGCGCTGTAGTCTTTGCTCTCAAAATCTGGAGACACTATCTTTATGGCACAAAGTGTGTGGTTTTCACAGACCACGAAAGTCTCCAGTATATTCTTAATCAGAAGGAGTTGAACATGAGGCAACGACGTTGGGTTGAACTCTTGAGTGACTACGATTGCGAGATTCGCTACCATCCTGGTAAGGCGAATGTCGTAGCCGATGCGCTAAGTCGAAAAGAGCGAGTTAAGCTTCATTCAGTTCAAACTCTATCTGATCTTCAAACTCGTATTCTTCAAGCTCAGCAATTTTGTGTTTCACAAAATTTGATAAGCGAGGAATTGCCACGTCAGCTTGAGGTTAAACTCGATGCGAAAGACGATGGTTTGCTTTATTTCAAGGATCGTTTGTGGGTTCCGAAACAAGACGATCTTCGCACTTTAGTGATGGACGAATCTCATAAGTCTTGATATTCCATCCATCCTGGTGCTGATAAAATGTACAAGGATCTTCGTACTAAGTTTTGGTGGCCTAGTATGAAGAAAGATGTTGCCTTGTATGTATCGAAATGCCTAACTTGTCTCCAAGTCAAGGCTGAACATCAACGACCTTCTGGTTTGCTTGTACAACCAGAGATACCGGTTTGGAAGTGGGAGAACATTGCTATGGATCTCATCACTAAATTACCGCGTACATCTAAAGGACACGATGCTATTTGGGTTGTCATCGATCGATTAACGAAGTCAGCTCATTTTATTGCGATTCGCGAGGATCTATCTGCTGATAAACTTGCAAAGATTTACGTTGATGAGATTGTATCACGACATGGTGTTCCTTTGGATATCATTTCCGATCGTGATGCTTGATTTTCATCTCATTTTTGGAGAACCATGCAATCTGCTATGGGGACCCAATTAAATCTAAGCACTGCTTATCATCCCCAAACAGATGGACAATCTGAGAGGACGATTCAAACTTTGGAGGATATACTTAGAGCATGCGTGATAGACTTTGGTTGTAATTGGGATTCTCATCTGCCAATGATCGAGTTCTCTTACAACAATAGTTATCATGCTAGTATCAATATGGCACCATTCGAAGCTCTTTACGGTCGAAAATGCCGTTCACCTGTCTGTTGGAATGAGGTCGGTGAGGCTCAGCTTACTGGACCTGAACTCGTTCTGGAAACAACAGACAAAATCAAGAAAATTCGCGATAATCTTGTGACAGCTAGAAGCCGTCAAAAGAGTTATGCGGATTTACGACGCAAGCCCTTAGAATTTCAAGTCGGAGACCATGTCCTACTCAAGATGTCACCTTGGAAGGGAGTGGTGAGATTTGGAAGGAAAGGAAAACTTGCACCACGATATGTTGGACCATTTAAGATTGTTAAAAGAGTTGGAAAGGTTGCCTATCGATTAGAGCTACCTCCGGAGCTTGGTAATATTCATCCGACTTTTCACGTGTCCAATTTGCGAAAGTGTTTAGCTGACGCTGATCTTCACATTCCTCTCGACGAGATCCAAATCGATGAAACGATGCACTTTGTCGAGAAACCTGTGGAGATAGTGGACCGTACATTCAAACAGTTGAAGAACAAATGGATTAAATTAGTCAAAGTTTGTTGGGAGTCCAAACGTGGCCCAGAGTTTACTTGGGAACGTGAGGACCAAATGAAGGAGAAATATCCGCAATTGTTCTCACAAGTTTCCTCTAGTTAAAATTTCGGGACGAAATTTCCTAAAATAGGGGAGACTGTGACAACTGTGCTCTTTACTTGATGAACTATGCAAAACAATGTTAATTATCAATAATACAATGTGTTTTGGTGTTATTATGTGTGTATTTGTGTTTGGTGATTTTACAATTCGATTCGATTCGATTTCAAGCTCTTAATCGCTTTCTGGAAGGTTATACGCAAACTGGTGCGTAAATGCAATCAGTTTAACGCGACAAACACTCCGAGATAGTGAAATAGGCTTAACATACCTTAAATAACCTTCACATAACTTAGAAATAAGTTTTGGATGGTTTGGTGTGTTGAAAACAAGTTTGTTCGATCGCAGGGACTATTTACGTCAAACTGCGAAACTCTACCGATTGGTGTGATGTCGAATAGTCCGGAACTTGATCATAAGCTAAACATACCATAAATAACCTAAACATAGCTTAGAAATAAGCTTTGAGGGGTTTGGTGTGCGAAAACATGCTTAATTGATCTTACAGGGACTAAAAGTGTCAAAAACGACGTAAGTTTGCTTTTTCGCGCATATCTTACGTTCTGACCACATCTGGACATCCAAAATTTTTGTACATACTAAAATATTTTTATTTTAGTGATCGGCATACAAAAATTCCATTCGTCGCTTAATTTGGATCGTTTTTGCGTTCGTTACGACTTCCGTCGAAACTAACCGAACAACGCGATCGTACGACCAAACGAACCGACATCCGAGATGTTTTTGAGCATGTTTTGAGTTCCCAATACTTTAACGTCATTTTAGAGCCTTGAAATGAGGTTAACAGGGCTTAAACGTGTCAAAAATGAGCCGAAATGCAAGTTTCTAAGCTGCAGGGACTGAAACTATCAATCTGTCAAACATGGCCAGGGGACCCGCGTAAACCCAAGCCTTATTCTTACGCAGGGCGCGTGAGCCTATCAGACAGAAACATTGAATCTGTTCACTTTGCTCGTTTTTGCTGGTTTTGATCTCTAGTTTTCAATGCTATGGACTGGTTTGTGTGTTCTCCAAGTCCCCCAATTTTTCCTTGACATTTGTATGGCTTGGATCATGCCCTCCTCTCCAAGAAATGATCCTAACGGTTTTACGAAAACTATATAAATCCATGTCCCCATTCCATTTTCTACACATTTGGTCTGAGATTTCTCTAAGTGGTTGTGAATATTCACTTCCTACCTGAGAATACTTGGAACCAAATCTATTTGGACCCTTTGTAAGTCCTCTTTCATTCTTTTATTGCTTTCCTAGCTCGAAAGTCAAACTTTGTTTGACTTTCAGCTTTGACCACGAGATGGTCAATGAGAAGTTCGTTTGAACTTCGCAACGTGAGCGTAATCACGTTGGTTATAGTCCTTAGAGACTATACCCACTGATTACCACGTTAACTAGGTGTAGTGACGAGTCGTAGTTTCGGTCAAAATGCGCATTTAAGCGTATTTTGCAACCAAACTACTCTAGGTATCAAAACACTTTGTTTTGATATCAAAACCTCTTTACTAACTTAGTTAAGCATGTTTTAACATGCTTAGCTCGTCACTTTTAGTTTAGTGCTTGTATAGAGTCGTAAGTCAAGCGGTCTAAACCACCGCTTAGACTTTCGAACTCGACCCAATTGGTTGATCTTTAGGATCCGACCAAGCATGTTTAGTGACCATAGTTGCATAGGGAATAACCTTCCGAGGTTATACCTTATGGTCACCAATTTTAAGTAGTTGTATGATAGGTAGATTATATGCCTTAGGTAAATTACCAAAATGCCCTTTTCATGCATAATTGGACTTAAAGCATATGTAACCTGACTTTTGTCACCTAAACTGATTATGCAACTTATTGAAATATGTTTAGGCATATACTACTTGTCATAGGACTAGTTAGACGCCTCGAACGCACGTTTGCGCGCACAACGCGTTAAAGTGGCGTAAGCTACCTTATCGGGTCGCAATGGGTCGAAAGCACTTAGGTTAGGTTTCAATCTAGGACGTAGTCTTTGTTAAACCATATCACATGAGTTCCAACACTCATTTGGTTTACAAGACCTCATCCTATCCGATCTCCCGATATTTAGGCGTCTATTATTTGACTAGCGATTCGATTACTAGGTGCTGCTTGAGTTTCCTTGCTTTGATTGAGCTTGTTGAGTTCTTTAGATTGAGGATACTTTCTACTTCAATGTGAGCACATAGTTCCCCTATTTTACTGTTTTCAATTGTTTTGGGGTGATTCATATGTACAAAACGAATTTCAAGGTTTAAACGATAATTTCAAAAACAATGGTTTATACTAAACTAATAACGATTTCAATAAGGTGAACAAGACTTGTTGGTTGTAATTACATAACGAATGACATTCATTAGCTTTGGCCGAGCCGACCAGTATTAGGTTATGGTACCATAGGATCTGACAAATCCCGTTATCAGACTACACCCATGGTTACGTGTGGGGGTTATGTAGGTAACGACCGAATCTGTGATTATTAACTTACCCTTTGGTGGTTTGTTAATACGAGAAATGAGGTAGTCGAGTCACGAAGGTTTGAATGTTGTTAACGAGATGACCAAAAGTAGTTTCACCATTAAAATGAATACGATTTTGGGACGAGTTGAACGATTTGAAACGAGATACACGATTTGAGACGAGTTAAACAAATTAAACGATTGGTTTTAGGTAGTGATTAGATAATGGGACGGGTGTAGTATGATAGAATAATGGTAGATACGCCGCTGGTACATCTTATATAAAAGTGCTTCTATCATATTACATTGCGTGTCATTATTTAGTTCACTGGGGAAAACGATTTTGAAACGATGTCACACAACGAGGTTTTCAAAACAATATAAACCATACGAGTTTTGTTAACGAGTTGTTACGAGATGTTATACGATTTGGTTTATTAAAACAAATGTTTTTGAGTTAAGAGTCATGGCTACGAGATTTTATAAACTATAATCAATTCGATTTGAGTTGGTTAACTATGTTGCAATACACTTTTCAAAACAAGGTTTGTATTTTGACTCTTGTAGTCTAACATGGTACTGCAACATATAAACGAGCCATGAATCTAATACTCTCATAAAACCTATGTACTCGCCAGCATTTCTTTGCTGACTTTATTTTTACATATGTTTCAGTTGGTATTGCTTGATGTTGCTTGCTAGGAAGCTTGTGTCACATAGGACCTGGACGAGGCCTTAGTGACTTAAAAACAGTTATAAACAATATGTAGTTTGTTTGTTTTGATCTAAAGACAATGTACATTACTTAATAATTCAATAAAACGAAACATTTGGTTACCATGGTTGTGGAACAATAATTCTGTTGCAACACTCCCCGACGTTTTCGCCACGGTTTGTTGTTTTAACGTGGTCGGGGTGTGACAGAAGAGTTGGTATCAGAGCCAATGGTTATAGGGAATTAGGTTATTAGCAATGCTTTGACCTAGACTATAACTTTAGGACCCTAACACAAGTTTACTTGTGTTTAGAATTTTAAAACAATATCGTCACCTATCCTTAGGTGATAACCACAACAAGAACATAATAACGAATCCGCTTCGAAAATTAATCATCTATCCTTGGATGATTGATTACTAGGTTTTGAACCCTTTGTTATAAGGTTTTGAACCCTCTAAGTTTTCAAACTCTCATCAAAGTTTGGGTCTAAATAATGTGAACACGTACAAACTGGAAGGGTGAATGCCTGTACCCTGAGTTTTCTGTATAAGGCTAGAGTGTTCGTACAAATACGCATTATCGGACCAGTCACTCTTACCTGGGAACTCTTGGGGTGAGTGTTCACTTATAGGCGAGCATGTCTTCGTGATACATTATATTGATCCATTTACTTTGATTAGTCACCGCGTGTCATTTGTTTGTTCAAGGTAACGAACGAATAATCGCCTTCCTTGTGTTTTGTCGATGTTTTCAATACCTCTTTTTTTCCAATTATCGATCTCACTCGTTTCTCATGTTTCCTTTTTAGACAATGCCTCCTCGAAGCGATGCTCGAACCGAAGCTCGAACTTTTACTGCTGAGGAAGTCGCAGCCCTTGTCTCTCAGCAGATGGCTGCTGTGCTTCCAGGCATTGTGACCCAAATCCATGAACTATACAACAACAACAATAATAACAACAATAATGAACCGTGTAATTTCAAGAATTTCAATTCTGCGAAGCCGCTTAAGTTTTTTGGGTCGCAAGGAGCAACTACGTTCTTGCAATGGTTTGAAAGTATTGAGAGCACATTCAGACACGTGCAGTGTCCGAATGAGCGTAAAGTTGAGTTTGCATCTAGTGTGTTCGAGAAGCGAGCTCTTACATGGTGGAACGGAGTGATGCGTGATAGGGGTGCCGAAGTGGCACTAGCACAAACTTGGGAGGAGCTCCGAGCTCTCATGATGAGAGAGTTCTGTCCCCGGCACGAGATTCGAATTTTGGAATGAGAATTTGACGATTTGAAAAAAGTCGGGGGAGAACACCGTGCCTATACGGATCGATTTGAGGAGCTCAGTTTGTTGTGTCCCACGATGGTTACCCCGTTGGATAAGGCAATTGAGAGGTATATCGATGGTTTACCTGATTCCATTCAGGACATTATGACCGGTGTTAATCCTACTACCCTTCGTCAAGTAATGGAGTTGTCTGCTACCCTGACTGAGTCTCAAGTAAGGAAGGGTAAACTTACCCGCAAGGGTGATAAAAAGAAGTCAACTGATTCTGATAAGGAAAAGGGTAAGGTAAGAAGCAGGGTGAGTCTTCGAAAAAGTCAAGGAAGCGCAAGGCTTCCCAAAACTTTGTTGTCACCAATCAAACTGCTCAGAACCCACCGACTCAACCTCCTGCGAAGAAAGCATATGCTGGTACCGCACCTCACTGTGCTCGATGTAATGGTCACCATGTTGCCCAACAGGCCTGTAAACAGTGTGCCACGTGTGGTAGACTTGGGCATTTGGCCAACATTTATCGTTTTGGTCAAAATCTAGTCGCTCAGGTTCCAGCACAAGCTCAAGGGAATGCTGCGAGATTCCCACCCGGTTCGTGTTTTAATTGCGGAGAAATGGGTCATTTCCGCAACAACTGCCCGAGATTGGTAAACGCGAATGCAAATGCGAATGTCAATCCGAATGGTAACGCGATAGCAAATGTGAATCCCTCTCGTGGACGAGCATTCCATTTGAATGCGAATGAGGCAAGGGCGGACAACGAAGTTGTTAACGGTACGTTCCTTGTTAACAATCAACTTGCATCTGTCCTTTTCGATTCTGGTGCCGATAGGAGTTTTGTTTTGTTATCCTTTGAGCCTTTACTTGCGATACCTAGAACTAAACTGAGGAAGCCCTTATCTGTCGAAGTTGCTACTGGTAAACCGCTCGCACTTGATTCTGTTCTTCGTGGTTGTCAATTGAACCTCGATAACCATCTTTTCCCTATCGACCTCATACCGATGCAACTTGGGAGCTTCGACATTATCGTGGGGATGGATTGGTTAACCAAACATCATGCCGAGGTTGTTTGTTTCGACAAGATCGTTCGTATTCCTCTTTCCTCTGGTGATGTTCTTGAGGTTCGTGGCGAGAAACCATCTATTGGTTTGAAACTCATGTCATGTACGAAAGCTCAAAGCTATCTACGAAAAGGATATGTTGCTTTCCTGGCACATGTCACTGAGGAGAAAAGCAAGAACAAGAGTATTTAGGATATTCCGATTGTTCGGGATTATCCAGAGGTGTTTCCTGATGAACTGCCTAGTTTGCCTCCAGTTCGTCAAGTCGAGTTTCATATTGACCTTGTACCCAATGCTAACCCGATTGCGAAAGCACCTTATCGTCTTGCACCTTCGGAGATGCAAGAGTTATCAAAACAGCTTCAAGAGTTATCTGATAAAGGATTCATCCGACCGAGTTATTCACCTTGGGGAGCTCCTGTCCTCTTTGTGGAAAAGAAAGATGGATCTTTTCAAATGTGTATCGATTATCGTGAGCTTAATAAGCTTACCATCAAGAATCGATATCTCCTACCTCGAATCGATGATCTCTTTGATCAGCTGCAAGGTGCTACCTGTTTTTCCAAGATCGATCTGCGTTTTGGGTATCATCAGCTTCGTGTATTCGAAGAAGATATTCCCAAAACTGCTTTCCGCACGAGATATGGACACTATAAGTTTACTGTCATGCCTTTTGGTCTGACGAATGCTCCGGCTATTTTCATGGACTTAATGAATAGGGTCTGTAAACCTTATTTAGACAAGTTCATCATTGTGTTCATCGACGATATTCTTATTTACTCGAAGTCTCGAGCCGATCACGAGCAACACCTTCGTTTGACTCTCGAACTCCTAAAGAAGGAACAACTTTTTGCTAAATTCTCCAAGTGTGAATTCTGGCTTAAAGAAGTTCAGTTCTTGGGACATATAGTCAACGAGCAGGGTATTCATGTGGATCCTTGCAAAATAGCTGCTATTAAGGATTGGACTACACCTACGACACCCACAGAAGTTCGTTCTTTTCTTGGACTTGCTGGGTATTACCGTCGTTTTATTGCAAATTTCTCAAAGATTGTGGTTCCACTCACTGCTTTGACTCAAAAGAATAAGCCTTTTGAGTGGGGACCCAAGCAAGAAGAAGCGTTTCAAACGCTGAAGCAGAAGCTTTGTGATGCTCCTGTTCTATCTTTCCCCGAAGGAAGCGATGATTTCGTTGTCTACTGCGATGCATCCAACTTAGGCCTTGGTTGTGTTCTCATGCAACGAGGCAAAGTTATAGCATACGCGTCTAGACAATTGAAAGTTCACGAGAAAAACTACACGACTCATGATCTTGAGTTAGGCGCTGTAGTCTTTGCTCTCAAAATCTGGAGACACTATCTTTATGGCACAAAGTGTGTGGTTTTCACAGACCACGAAAGTCTCCAGCATATTCTTAATCAGAAGGAGTTGAACATGAGGCAACGACGTTGGGTTGAACTCTTGAGTGACTACGATTGTGAGATTCGCTACCATCCTGGTAAGGCGAATGTCATAGCCGATGCGCTAAGTCGAAAAGAGCGAGTTAAGCTTCATTCAGTTCAAACTCTATCTGATCTTCAAACTCGTATTCTTCAAGCTCAGCAATTTTGTGTTTCACAAAATTTGATAAGCGAGGAATTGCCACGTCAGCTTGATCTTAAACTCGATGCGAAAGACGATGGTTTGCTTTATTTCAAGGATCGTTTGTGGGTTCCGAAACAAGACGATCTTGGCACTTTAGTGATGGACGAATCTCATAAGTCTCGATATTCCATCCATCCTGGTGCTGATAAAATGTACAAGGATCTTCGTACTAAGTTTTGGTGGCCTGGTATGAAGAAAGATGTTGCCTTGTATGTATCGAAATGCCTAACTTGTCTCAAAGTCAAGGCTGAACATCAACGACCTTCTGGTTTGCTTGTACAACCAGAGATACCGGTTTGGAAGTGGGAGAACATTGCTATGGATCTCATCACTAAATTACCGCGTACGTCTAAAGGACACGATGCTATTTGGGTTGTCATCGATCGATTAATGAAGTCAGCTCATTTTATTGCGATTCGCGAGGATCTATCTGCTGATAAACTTGCAAAGATTTATGTTGATGAGATTGTATCACGACATGGTGTTCCTTTGGATATCATTTCCGATCGTGATGCTCGATTTTCATCTCATTATTGGAGAACCATGCAATCTGCTATGGGGACCCAATTAAATCTAAGCACTGCTTATCATCCCCAAACAGATGGACAATCTGAGAGGACGATTCAAACTTTGGAGGATATACTTAGAGCATGTGTGATAGACTTTGGTGGTAATTGGGATTCTCATCTGCCAATGATCGAGTTCTCTTACAACAATAGTTATCATGCTAGTATCAATATGGCACCATTCGAAGCTCTTTACGGTCGAAAATGTCGTTCACCTGTCTGTTGGAATGAGGTCGGTGAGGCTCAGCTTACTGGACCTGAACTCGTTCTGAAAACAACAGACAAAATCAAGAAAATTCGCGATAATCTTGTGACAGCTAGAAGCCGTCAAAAGAGTTATGCGGATTTACGACGCAAGCCCTTAGAATTTCAAGTCGGAGACCATGTCCTACACAAGGTGTCACCTTGGAAGGGAGTGGTGAGATTTGGAAGGAAAGGAAAACTTGAACCACGATTTGGACCATTTAAGATTGTTGAAAGAGTTGGAAAGGTTGCCTATCGATTAGAGCTACCTCCGGAGCTTGGTAATATTCATCCGACTTTTCACGTGTCCAATTTGCGAAAGTGTTAGCTGACGCTGATCTTCACATTCCTCTCGACGAGATCTAAATCGATGAAATGATGCACTTTGTCGAGAAACCTGTGGAGATAGTGGACCGTGCATTCAAACAGTTGAAGAACAAACAGAGTAAACTAGTCAAAGTTCGTTGGGAGTCCAAACGTGGCCCAGAGTTTACTTGGGAACGTGAGGACCAAATGAAGTAGAAATATCCGCAATTGTTCTCACAAGTTTCCTCTAGTTAAAATTTCGGGACGAAATTTCCTAAAATAGGGGAGACTGTGACAACTGTGCTCTTTACTTGATGAACTATGCAAAACAATGTTAATTATCAATAATACAATGTGTTTTGGTGTTATTATGTGTGTATTTGTGTTTGGTGATTTTACAATTCGTTTCGATTCGATTTCAAGCTCTAAATCGCTTTCTGGAAGGTTATACGCAAACTAGTGCGTAAATGCAATCAGTTTAACGTGACAAACACTCCGAGATAGTGAAATAGGCTTAACATACCTTAAATAACCTTCACATAACTTAGAAATAAGTTTTGGATGGTTTGGTGTGTTGAAAACAAGTTTGTTCGATCGCAGGGACTATTTACGTCAAACTGTGAAACTATACCGATTGGTGTGATGTCGAATAGTCCGGAACTTGATCATAAGCTAAACATACCATAAATAACCTAAACATAGCTTAGAAATAAGCTTTGAGGGGTTCGGTGTGCGAAAACATGCTTAATTGATCTTACAGGGACTAAAAGTGTCAAAAACGACGTAAGTTTGCTTTTTCGCGCATATCTTACGTTCTGACCACATCTGGACATCCAAAATTTTTGTACATACTAAAATATTTTTATTTTAGTGATCGGCATACAAAAATTCCATTCGTCGCTTAATTTGGATCGTTTTTGCGTTCGTTACGACTTCCGTCGTAATTAACCGAACAACGCGATCGTACGACCAAACGAACCGACATCCGAGATGTTTTTGAGCATGTTTTGAGTTCCCAATACTTTAACGTCATTTTAGAGCCTTGAAATGAGGTTAACGGGGCTTAAACGTGTCAAAAATGAGCCGAAATGCAAGTTTCTAAGCTGCAGGGACTGAAACTATCAATCTGTCAAACATGGCCAGGCGACCCGCGTAAACCCAAGCCTTATTCTTACGCGGGGCGCGTGAGCCTATCAGACAGAAACATTGAATCTGGTCATTTTGCTCGTTTTTGCTGGTTTTGATCTCTGGTTTTCAATGCTAGGGACTGGTTTGTGTGTTCTCCAAGTCCCCCAATCTTTCCTTGACACTTGTATGGCTTGGATCATGCCCTCCTCTCCAAGAAATGATCCTAACGGTTTTACGAAAACTATATAAACCCATGTCCCCATTCCATTTTCTGCACATTTGGTCTGAGATTTCTCTAAGTGGTTGTGAATATTCACTTCCTACCTGAGAATACTTGGAACCAAATCTATTTGGACCCTTTGTAAGTCCTCTTTCATTCTTTTATTGCTTTCCTAGCTCGAAAGTCAAACTTTGTTTGACTTTCAGCTTTGACCACGAGATGGTCAACGAGAAGTTCGTTTGAACTTCGCAACGTGAGCGTAATCACGTTGGTTATAGTCCTTAGAGACTATACCCACTGATTACCACGTTGACTAGGTGTAGTGACGAGTCGTAGTTTCGGTCAAAATGCGCATTTAAGCGTATTTTGCAACCAAACTACTCTAGGTATCAAAACACTTTGTTTTGATATCAAAACCTATTTTCTAACTTAGTTAAGCATGTTTTAACATGCTTAGCTCGTCACTTTTAGTTTAGTGCTTGTATAGAGTCGTAAGTCAAGCGGTCTAAACCACCGCTTAGACTTTCGAACTCGACCCATTTGGTCGATCTTTAGGATCCGACCAAGCATGTTTAGTGACCATAGTTGCATAGGGAATAACCTTCCGAGGTTATACCTTATGGTCACCAAGTTTAAGTAGTTGTATGATAGGTAGATTATATGCCTTAGGTAAATTACCAAAATGCCCTTTTCATGCATAATTGGACTTAAAGCATATGTAACCTAACTTTTGTCACCTAAACTGATTATGAAACTTATTGAAATATATTTAGGCATATATTACTTGTCATAGGACTAGTTAGACGCCTCGAACGCGCGTTTGCGCGCACGACGCGTTAAGGTAGCGTAAGCTACCTTAACGAGTCGCAATGGGTCGAAAGCACTTAGGTTAGGTTTCAATCTAGGACGTAGTCTTTGTTAAACCATATCACATGAGTTCCAACACTCATTTGGTTTACAAGACCTCATCCTATCCGATCTCCCGATATTTAGGCGTCTATTATTTGACTAGCGATTCGATTACTAGGTGTTGCTTGAGTTTCCTTGGTTTGATTGAGCTTGTTGAGTTCTTTAGATTGAGGATACTTTGCACTTCAATGTGAGTACATAGTTCCCCTATTTTACTGTTTTCAATTGTTTTGGGGTGATTCATATGTACAAAACGAATTTCAAGGTTTAAACGATAATTTCAAAAACAATGGTTTATACTAAACTAATAACGATTTCAATAAGGTGAACAAGACTTGTTGGTTGTAATTACATAACGAATGACATTCATTAGCTTTGGCCGAGCCGACCAGTATTAGGTTATGGTACCATAGGATCTGACAAATTCCGTTATCAGACTACACCCATGGTTATGTGTGTGGGTTATGTAGGTAACGACCGAATCTGTGATTATTAACTTACCCTTTGGTGGTTTGTTAATATGAGAAACGAGGTAGTCGAGTCACGAAGGTTTGAATGTTGTTAACGAGATGACTAAAAGTAGTTTCACTATTAAAACGAATATGATTTTGGGACGAGTTAAACGATTTGAAACGAGATACACGATTTGAGACGAGTTAAACGAATTAAACGATTGGTTTTGGGTAGTGATTAGATAATGGGACGGGTGTAGTATGATAGAATCATGGTAGATACGCCGCTGGTACATCTTATATATAAGTGCTTCTATCATATTACATTGCGTGTCATTATTTAGTTCACTGGGGAAAACGATTTTGAAACGATGTCACACAACGAGGTTTTCAAAACAATATAAACCATACGAGTTTTATTAACGAGTTTTTACGAGATGTTATACGATTTGGTTTATTAAAACAAATGTTTTTGAGTTAAGAGTCATGGCTACGAGATTTTATAAACTATAATCAATTCGATTTGAGTTGGTTAACTATGTTGCAATACACTTTTCAAAACAAGGTTTGTATTTTGACTCTTGTAGTCTAACGTGGTACTGCAACATATAAACGAGCCATGAATCCAATACTCTCATAAAACCTATGTACTCGCCAGCATTTCTTTCCTGACTTTATTTTTACATATGTTTCAGGTGGTATTACTTGATGTTGCTTGCTAGGAAGCTTGTGTCACATAGGACCTGGACGAGGCCTTAGTGACTTAAAAACAGTTATAAACAATATGTAGTTTGTTTGTTTTGATCTAAAGACAATGTACATTACTTAATAATTCAATAAAACGGAACATTTGGTTACCATGGTTGTGGAACAATAATTCTGTTGCAACACTCCCCGACGTTTCCGCCACGGTTTGTTGTTTTAACGTGGTCGGGGTGTGACAGGTCGAGGTGTGAAACAAGCCTCCTCTAACATATTTTCACTTTCCACACCTCCAAATTACTCTCAAACACTCCAAAATTATCAAGAAATCTCCAAGTTTGGGTCCAAAGTTTCAAGTATTTAAGTGGGATTTCAACTCACTATCTTCTTCATTCCTTCAAGTTTTAATCTTTTTTCCACTTGGATAACATCTAGGAATGTTTCCACAAGTTTAGCATGGTAAACTAAGTTGGAAGATCACCACATTTGAGGTCCAAAGTTGAATTTAAATTCTGTTTTGTTAAACATTCAAAACTATTAACATATTCAACACCTTTCCTGGATGAATATGAACCAAACCTTGTTCCCAACTAACTTGCATGTTGTGGGGCTTGAGTTGAGGTATGATTCAGTTTAAGGTGCAAACACCTCCAATCTAGTGAACCTAAGTCATTAAGTAAACTAACTAGTAACAAAGTGTCCAAACTACACCAAGTCTCCAAACATTTGTCATGATTGGAATGCACTAGTTTAGTTTTAGTTTCACTTGGTTACTTGATGATTTAGATGATTAGTTATTTGTACATTCTTTATTGTATTTATGACCAACCGAAATCATCAACTAAGTTGATGATTTTGTGCTTTGGTGAATCCATACAATGAGGTTAAATGGATGGAATTCATCTTACCTCTATGCAAGATAATATATGACTTGGACTAAAATACTTATAAATATATATATATATATATATATATATATAATTATATATTAGAACTGAATCATAACACCAACCAAACTCATGGTTGAATGTTATGTATTAGGATCATTTTCATCTTGGTCAAAGTTCCTCAAACTATGGATTCTAATGGGTTAATCGGTACCCATGAAATCACGACCAGAATAGTGTCCATAACGAGTGCTTTTAGACGAGATGTATTTTCTTTCAATATACATACTTTTATACTATCTTGAAACCCTAATCTAACTCAATACCGAACTCCATAACTCATACGCTTCATTCATCCTTGTAGGATAACCTTGACGTTTCCCTAAACTCTAAAGACTCTATGTTCACGTTTGGAGCTTTCGCAAACCGTGATTATACATGACCCCTTTTTACTTTAAGTACACTTTTGGGGTGCAATATATATTCATATCAAACTTACACATACACAATCATTCACATGATTCAAACAAACAAATCTATACATACATGCTTAATACGTTATACTTTAGGATACTTGCATTCTAGAAGGCTTTGTTGAACAAATACTTGTAATTAACTTCATGAGCCAACCTTAACCTGTATAGCGCTATGGGACTAGCACACCGCCCGTTTGATGGGTCATTGTTAAGTACTCAATCGTTAACGATCTTGTCATTTTGATGACGAGATTACGCTAGTGGAATCTTTGGGCTAACACGTATGTGATGCATGCTAGTTCATGATAAGTTATGCCTTAGTATACGATTTTGCCATGTGGATTTTGTTAAACTTTTATACGTATGCTAGTAAACCAAACTTGTATGCTCACCAGTGCTTTATGTGTTCACCGTTACTTTAATATATATTGTAGGAATATGATGAAGATGCGTTGAAAAGAAATCTCGTAGGATGGACTAGAAACACGCCTTATGTTAAATTACGTTTTGTTATTTAGTTCTTATGTTCAAGTTGTTGTATTTCCTTTTGAACAATGCATTTCTTCTATCAATAAATGAAATTCGAATTATTTAAATATTGTCGCAATTAGCAAGTTATGAAGTCTCGAGCAATATCGTTTTCGTCTCACTCTGATGTTTCCGCCATCACTTGGGGTGTGACAGCTCACAACTGTCATAATGTAGCTTAAGTATTGATATTGAATTCTGATTAATTTCCAGAATATGTAAGGTATCATAAAGCATAATTAGAAAACAATTTCTTATGGTTCTTATAGCTTTAACATTTAAATTTGTCACTAACTTTCATGTTAGTTACTTGTTGACTTATGGTAAGAAAACGTATAGAACTAGACTCAGCCTATCATGTGTTAATTGGAATAATAAGATTAGCCGACTTAAATATCAATAATATGCGACTACCTATTTTAGCCAACTGTTCTTTTGAATTATAGATACTTTCTTTGCTTATGCCTAGTCTAATGACATAATTATGCAGTGAGATTCTTTCTTGAATAACCTTAGAGTAGGAATTAGTATTTGTATCCTGTCTATTGACCTTATCTATACTATATTAATAAGCATATCCAAAGGACTTCTTAAGGTCATTTAAATTTCCTTAAAACACCCCTAAAGCATAATGTACAAGTCTTTTAAACACAACAAACACATTTATAACCTCACTTTCCAATAATACCCTTATTAACTCAAACAAAAACACACAGATCATCCTACCGTCCATCACTTCACATGGATCATGATCCTACCATATCCTACCGTCCATCACTTCACATGGATCATGATCCTACCATCCATTACTTCACATGGATCATGATCCCCACATGCCCTTTTGAAAGCTGTCATACAGTCCCTACTTTTGTAGCTTTTTCAAACAAGAGAGGAGAGAGAAACACTCCTTTTCTTCTTTGCAAAGCTGGTGGTCACAGATTTCACTGAATCTATTTGGCTCCATGCTTTGAATTTTGAAATTCAGATTCCACTCTCAATTCTCTCACAATTTTTACATCTTGCTAGAGTCGTATAGAAGTTGTGTGTTCCGGCTACTAGCGGCGGCGATGGCGACTACACCCACTTACAGAGGTACCGGATCTAGCGGATTTGGTGGTGACGGCGGCTAGGGTTTCGCGGCAAGCCACGAAGAAAGCCGCTTCGTTGTTGTTCAGACCCGACCTAAAAAGGACCACCGTTCCAGCTTTCTTCCACATCAATGTTTAGGGACCATGAAGGTAACCTTTAAACCTTAAAATGTCTAAATGTTACCAGAGATCTGGCTCAATACCATTTCGTTGTTCTTTTTTGAATTCCTACACATATCCCCAAACACCTATTATCTGCTTTTCTTTTCATTTGCAGAGGGAAGAACTGAGAGAAAAAAAGTGTGTGTGAGAGAGAGGGGGGAGACGAGAGAGAAGATAGAGGTGGCACATGGAACTAAGGTTCCGGTGACGACAAGATACGGCGAGGTTGAATAGTGGCGGTAATAACTTAAAGTGTTCAGATCTGGAATTATAGGGTTTTGGCTTTCATGATTTTCATTGGGGGTTTTTGTTCTTCAATTGAGGCTTCTGTCTTTTTCTTTGGGAAGAATTTGCAGAGATATTCATTATTTGTAATTTTTCAATACATATTATGTACATCTTATTTGGGTTTTGCTTTTGATGGGTGAAAAAAATATAATCTTTTGTTTGGGTTTTGCAGAAAAAAGGTAACATTTTTAGATATCGTTATTTGGTTTGTTGCATTTCATCTCGATTTCACTATTTTTGGGGTTTTATGAGGCTTTTTTTGGTTGATGAATAGGTCTTTATTTACATTGTTCCCACATAAATGTTTGTGATTTTGTAATTAAAGTTTTTTGACTATCAATATTATTTTCTAAATAAATAGGTGACTTTGTCTACAAAGAGTCCCAAATCAGACAAACAAAACCTTTGGGAAGCATCAACTGAGAGACAGAAATAACACTTGAATTGAGGTAGTAAATATGTTTTTGTATAAAGATTCTCTAATGTTGTATAATAAAAGCTTCTTGTGATAATTTATTTGTTTCTTAGTTGAATTGATGTTTTTTTATTTGTATCTACGATGATGAAAAATATGAGTTCACAGGGCCAAGTAGGGTTTAGGGTTTGTTGAAAAACTACTCATGGTGTGTTTCATTTCCAATATACACACGGCAAGAAAAATCAAGAACGGTTGAAGTTAGTTGTAAGTTGTAACTTCGAATTCCCATGGCCATATACCAGAAATGACAATTTTAACTATCTATTTATGAATGGGTCGGTTGATTTCGGGTTGTGTTTTACCTTTAATGCATCAAATTTAATATATTACCAGATGACGAATTCAATGCCAAATTATCTAATTTTGGACTTGCTAAGTTATTAGCCGCCGGAAAAGTCATATCACAACCAGAGTTATGGGCACGTTCGGGTAACTAATACACAAAAAAATCATTTGAATTTTTTCTTGTATCATTTTGGTCTTTTAATACAATATGCTCATACTTCAATGTTTAATGTTGTATAGATATGTAGCTCCAGAATATGCAAATAGTGGTCTTCTGAACGAGAAGAGCGATGTGTATACTTTTGGAGTTCTACTATTGGAAGCAATTACAGGAAGAGATCAGGTAGATTATAGTCGTCCAGCGGATGAGGTATGTATTTAATGTTGCATTAGTCCAAACAAAACTGTTTAAAACCATTTTGGTGTGGATTTTAAATTTTTATGTTTTTGTTGGGATTTTTAGGTGAATCTGGTTGATTGGCTCAAAATGATTGTTGGAAATAGACGGTCAGAAGAGGTTGTTGACCCTAACATTGGTACTAGAGCATCTAGAACTGCACTTAAACGTGCACTTTTGAACGCTTTGAGATGTGTTGACCCTGATTCTGAAAGGAGACTTACGATGGGTGAAGTTGTGCGTATGCTCGAGTCTGAAGAGTATCCAGTAACACGAGAGGTTTGTTTTCAAACTAAATATGTATATAATTAAATAATGTGTTACATATAGTTACAAAGGTTATATCTTTACAGCTATAAGTGATTCTTGTTTTGGTGGCTAAACGGGTGGGTCACGAGGTGCAAAAAGGGTACTTTTTAAAATTGCTTGAAACAGGATTGCTTGCTTGCTTGGCAACCCAAATCACCTTTTCGTCTATTCTTTTTAAATTGTATATTTATTAATAAATAACGGGTTAATATGGTGACAAAGGTTACATCTTTACTACAATAAGCGATTCTTGTATTCTGGTACTAAAACCGATTTAAACGCAGGGTCAAAGACGTCTTAGGAGTCAAGCTAATGCAATGGAACCCGAGTCTCAGACCGAAAACTCGGATGCAGAAAAGGTGGCCAAGTAAAATTTGAAGTCCAGTATGACCAACTTCCACATAGTACAGAAATGAAATGCAGAATATTGTTGTTGAATTTAGTGAAACAACCAAGATGATGGGAAGCTAATAACAAACACACATCTTATTATTTTTTGTTATTATTATGATTGTTTACATGTAGATGATGATGTTGGAGAGATTGATTTGTGCATGATGGAAGTCATCGAATTTCGGGTTGTGTTTTTATCTGGGAACTCATAAGCCACAAGCCTAATATTGTATTTTGTTTTTCATTTTAAGTCATTGGGATGGAGCATGGACTCAAGGAAGTCCAATGACTTCTTCACGAACGCATGATCAATATTTATTTAAGCTTAAATAGAGACTATAAATTTAATTGAATGGATAATTAATAATTTTTAATCGATTAAATGGTCTTAAAAATTGAGAAAAAATGAAATTACAAAACGTCAGTTTTAAAAAAATATAAAATGGTTTCCATATTCAAGATTAATAAATTATGATTTTTTACGGAAGCAATTGTTGATAAAATAATTTTTAATCAAAGTTATAAAGTTCCTGGTAAAGCTTAAGAAATGTAAATGTGAAGGGCTTATTTTTTTCTATGTCAAAAGCAAACGTATTTGTGAGCAAGTGGAAAATAAAAGTGAAAATGGTAAATGTGAAAGTATTTATTTATGTAGTAGTAATTTTAGCAATCCTCTTCTTGTTTGACCCATTTTATGGTATGTATGAGAACAAATAATAAGATATCTATTGATTTAATATATAATAATCTAATTAAAAAACTTTTTGACCCTGATAATATTTTAGTAGATTTAGATGTGGTGTTTGTTGAGTCCTGTTCAAAAAAAAAAAAAAAAAAAAAAAAAAAAAAAAAAAAAACCGTCTTATGAATTCTTATGTTGTTACTTGGTCATCGTGAGTCATGTATAATATTTCAGCTCTAAGTATTAGTTGTAGTTATTGTTGCGTTTACTTTTCTATTTATATATTGTTAAAAACCAGTTTGCCCGTCGTAAGTTGCGAGTGAACCC